>NW_027479479.1:0-115715 GCF_051014685.1 Ptiloglossa arizonensis
TTATACGTTATACGTTATACGTTATACGTTATTCGTTATACGTTATACGTTATACATTACATGTTTTACGTTATACGGTATACGTTATACGTTATACGTTATACGTTATACGTTATACGTTATACGTCATACGTTATACGGCATTCGTAATACGTTATACGTGATACGTTATACGTTGTACGTTATACGTTATACGTTATACGTTATACGTTATACGTTATACGTTATACGTTATACGTTATACGTTATACGTTATACGTTGTACATTATACGTTATACGTTATACGTTATACGTTATTCGTTATACGTTATACGTTATACATTACATGTTTACGTTATACGTTATACGTTATACGTTATACGTTATACGTTATACGTTATACGTTATACGTTATACGTTATACGTTATACGTTATACGTTATACGTTATACGTTATACGTTTACGTCATACGTTATACGTCATTCGTAATACGTTATACGTGATACGTTATACGTTGTACGTTATACGTTATACGTTATACGTTATACGTTATACGTTATACGTTATACGTTATACGTTATACGTTATACGTTATACGTTATACGTTATACGTTATACGTTATACGTTATACGTTATACGTTATACCTTATACGTTATACGTTATACGTTATACGTTATACGTTATACGTTATACGTTATACGTTATACGTTATACGTTGTACGTTGTACGTTGTACGTTATACTTTATACGTTATACGTTATACGTTATACGTTATACGTTATACGTTATACGTTATACGTTATACGTTATACGTTATACGTTATACGTTATACGTTATACGTCATACGTTATACGTTGTACGTTATACGTTATACGTTATACGTTATTCGTTATACGTTATACGTTATACATTACATGTTATACGTTATACGGTACACGTTATACGTTATACGTTATACGATATACGTTATACGTTATACGTTTGTACGCTATACGTTATACTTTATACGTTATAGGTGTTACGTTATACGTTATACGTTATACGTTATTCGTAATACGTTATACGTGATACGTTATACGTTGTACGTTATACGTTATACGTTATACGTTACACATTATACGTTATACGTTATACATTACATGTTATACGTTATACGTTATACGTTATACGTTATACGTTATACGTTATACGTCATAGGTTATACGTTATATGTTATACGTTATACGTTATACGTAATACGTTATACGTTATACGTTATACGTTATACGTCATACGTTATACGTTATAGGTGTTACGTTATACGTTATACGTTATACGTTATACGTTATTCGTAATACGTTATACGTGATACGTTATACGTTGTACGTTATACGTTATACGTTATACGTTATACATTATACGTTATACGTTATACATTACATGTTATACGTTACACGTTATACGTTATACGTTATACGTTATACGTTATACGTTATACGTTATACGTTATACGTTATACGTTATACGTTATACGTTATACGTTATACGTTATACGTTATACGTTATACGTTATACATTATACGTTATACGTTATACGTCATGCGTTATACGTTTTACGTTATTCGTTATACGTTATCCGTTACACGTTATACGTTATACGTTATACGTTATACGTTATACGTTATACGTTATACGTTATACGTTATACGTTATACGTTATGCGTTTTACGTTATTCGTTATATGTTATACGTTATACGATGTGCGTTATACGTTATACGTTATTCGTTATACGTTATACGTTATACGTTATACGTTATACGTTATACGTTATACGTTATACGTTATACGTTATACGTTATACGTTATACGTTATACGTTCTACGTTATACGTTATACGTTCTACGTTATACGTTGTACGTTATACGTTGTACGTTATACGTTGTACGTTATACGTTGTACGTTATACGTTGTACGTTATACGTTGTACGTTATACGTTGTACGTTATACGTTATACGTTATACGTTATACGTTATACGTTATACGTTATACGTTATACGTTATACGTTATACGTTATACGTTATACGTTATACGTTATACGTTATACGTTATACGTTATACGTTATACGTTATACGTTGTACGTTATACGTTGTACGTTATACGTTATTCGTTATACGTTATACGTTATACATTACATGTTATACGTTATACGTTATACGTTATACGTTATACGTTATACGTAATACGTTATACTTTATACGTTATACGTTATACGTTATACGTTATGCGTTATACGTTATACGTTATACGTTATACGTTATACGTTATACGTTATACGTTATACGTTATACGTTATACGTTATACGTTATACGTTATACGTTATACGTTATACGTTATACGTTATACGTTATACGTCATACGTTATACGTCATTCGTAATACGTTATACGTGATACGTTATACGTTGTACGTTATACGTTATACGTTATACGTTATACGTTATACGTTATACGTTATACGTTATACGTTATACGTTGTACGTTATACGTTATACGTTATACGTTATACGTTATACGTTATTCGTTATACGTTATACGTTATACATTACATGTTTTACGTTATACGTTATACGTTATACGTTATACGTTATACGTTTACGTTATACGTTATACGTTATACGTTATACGTTATACGTTATACGTTATACGTTATACGTTATACGTTATACGTTATACGTTATACGTTATACGTTATACGTTATACGTTATACGTTATACGTTGTACGTTATACGTTATACGTTATACGTTATTCGTTATACGTTATACGTTATACATTACATGTTATACGTTATACGTTATACGTAGTACGTTATACGTTATACGTTATACGTTATACGTTATACATTACATGTTATACGTTATACGTTATACGTTATACGTTATACGTTATACGTTATACGTTATACGTTATACGTTATACGTTATGCGTTATGCGTTATACGTTATGCGTTATACGTTATGCGTATACGTTATGCGTTATACGTTATACGTTATACGTTATACGTTATACGTTATACGTTATACGTTATACGTTATACGTTATACGTTATACGTTATACGTTGTACGTTATACGTTGTACGTTATACGTTGTACGTTATACGTTGTACGTTATACGTTGTACGTTATACGTTGTACGTTATACGTTGTACGTTATACGTTGTACGTTATACGTTGTACGTTATACGTTGTACGTTATACGTTGTACGTTATACGTTGTACGTTATACGTTGTACGTTATACGTTGTACGTTATACGTTGTACGTTATACGTTGTACGTTATACGTTGTACGTTATACGTTGTACGTTATACGTTGTACGTTATACGTTGTACGTTATACGTTGTACGTTATACGTTGTACGTTATACGTTGTACGTTATACGTTCTACGTTATACGTTATACGTTATACGTTATACGTTATACGTTATACGTTATACGTTATTCGTTATACGTTATACGTTATACGTTGTTCGTTATACGTTATACGTTATACGTTATTCGTTATACGTTATACGTTATACGTTATACATTACATGTTATACGTTATACGTTATACGTTATACGTTATACGTTATACGTTATACGTTATACGTTATACGTTATACGTTATACGTCATACGTTATACGTTATTCGTAATACGTTATACGTGATACGTTATACGTTGTACGTTGTACGTTATACGTTATACGTTATACGTTATACGTTACACATTATACGTTATACGTTATACATTACATGTTATACGTATACGTTATACGTTATACGTTATACGTTATACGTCATAGGTTATACGTTATACGTTATACGTTATACGTTATACGTTATACGTTATACGTTATACGTTACACATTATACGTTATACGTTATACATTACATGTTATACGTTATACGTTATACGTTATACGTTATACGTTATACGTCATAGGTTATACGTTATATGTTATACGTTATACGTTATACGTAATACGTTATACGTTATACGTTATACGTTATACGTCATACGTTATACGTTATAGGTGTTACGTTATACGTTATACGTTATACGTTATACGTTATTCGCAATACGTTATACGTGATATGTTATACGTTATACGTTGTACGTTATACGTTATACGTTATACGTTATACGTTATAACGTTATTCGTTATACGTTATACGTTATACATTACATGTTTTACGTTATACGTTATACGTTATACGTTGTACGTTATACGTTATACGTTATACGTTATACGTTATTCGTTATACGTTATACGTTATACATTACATGTTTTACGTTATACGTTATACGTTATACGTTATACGTTATACCTTATACGTTATACGTTATACGTTGTACGTTATACGTTGTACGTTATACGTTCTACGTTATACGTTATACGTTATACGTTATACGTTATACGTTATACGTTATACGTTATACGTTATACGTTATACGTTATACGTTATACGTTATACGTTATACGTTATACGTTATACGTTATACGTTATACGTTATACGTTATACGTTATACGTTATACGTTATACGTTATACGTTATACGTTATACGTTATACGTTATACGTTATACGTTATACGTTATACGTTATACGTTATACGTTATTCGTTATACGTTATACGTTATACATTACATGTTTTACGTTATACGTTATACGTTATACGTTATACGTTATACCTTATACGTTATACGTTATACGTTGTACGTTATACGTTGTACGTTATACGTTCTACGTTATACGTTATACGTTATACGTTATACGTTATACGTTATACGTTATACGTTATACGTTATACGTTATACGTTATACGTTATACGTTATACGTTATACGTTATACGTTATACGTTATACGTTATACCTTATACGTTATACGTTATACGTTATACCTTATACGTTATACGTTATACGTTGTACGTTATACGTTGTACGTTATACGTTCTACGTTATACGTTATACGTTATACGTTATACGTTATACGTTATACGTTATACGTTATACGTTATACGTTATACGTGATATGTTATACGTTATACGTTGTACGTTATACGTTATACGTTATACGTTATACGTTATACGTTATTCGTTATACGTTATACGTTATACATTACATGTTTTACGTTATACGTTATACGTTATACGTTGTACGTTATACGTTATACGTTATACGTTATACGTTATTCGTTATACGTTATACGTTATACATTACATGTTTTACGTTATACGTTATACGTTATACGTTATACGTTATACCTTATACGTTATACGTTATACGTTATACGTTATACGTCATACGTTATACGTCATTCGTAATACGTTCTACGTGATACGTTATACGTTGTACGTTATACGTTATACGTTATACGTTATACGTTATACGTTATACGTTATACGTTATACGTTATACGTTATACGTTATACGTTATACGTTATACGTTATACGTTATACGTTATACGTTATACGTTATACGTTATACGTTATACGTTATACGTTATACGTTATACGTTATACGTTATACGTTATACGTTATACGTTATACGTTATACGTTATACGTTATACGTTATACGTTATACGTTATACGTTATACGTTATACGTTATACGTTATACGTTATACGTTATACGTTATACGTTATACGTTGTACGTTGTACGTTGTACGTTATACTTTATACGTTATACGTTATACGTTATACGTTATACGTTATACGTTATACGTTATACGTTATACGTTATACGTTATAGGTTATACGTTATACGTTATACGTTATACGTTATACGTTGTACGTTATACGTTATACGTTATACGTTATTCGTTATACGTTATACGTTATACGTTATACGTTATACGTTATACGTTATACGTTATACGTTATACGTTATACGTTATACGTTATACGTTATACGTTATACGTTATACGTTGTACGTTATACGTTATACGTTATACGTTATTCGTTATACGTTATACGTTATACATTACATGTTATACGTTATACGTTATACGTTATACGTTATACGTTGTACGTTGTACGTTGTACGTTATACGTTATACGTTATACGTTATTCGTTATACGTTATACGTTATACATTACATGTTATACGTTATACGTTATACGTTATACGTTATACGTTATACGTTATACGTTATACGTTATACGTTATACGTTATACGTTATACGTTATACGTTATACGTTATACGTTATACGTTATACGTTATACGTTATACGTTATACGTTATACGTTATACGTCATGCGTTATACGTTTTACGTTATTCGTTATACGTTATCCGTTACATGTTATACGTTATACGTTATACGTTATACGTTATTCGTTATACGTTATACGTTATACGTTGTACGTTGTACGTTGTACGTTATACGTTATACGTTGTACGTTATACGTTATACGTTATACGTTATTCGTTATACGTTATACGTTATACATTACATGTTATACGTTATACGTTATACGTTATACGTTATACGTTATACGTTATTCGTTATACGTTATACGTTATACATTACATGTTTTACGTTATACGTTATACGTTATACGTTATACGTTATACGTTATACGTTATACGTTATACGTCATACGTTATACGGCATTCGTAATACGTTATACGTGATACGTTATACGTTGTACGTTATACGTTATACGTTATACGTTATACGTTATACGTTATACGTTATACGTTATACGTTATACGTTATACGTTATACGTTGTACATTATACGTTATACGTTATACGTTATACGTTATTCGTTATACGTTATACGTTATACATTACATGTTTTACGTTATACGTTATACGTTATACGTTATACGTTATACGTTATACGTTATACGTTATACGTTATACGTTATACGTTATACGTTATACGTTATACGTTATACGTTATACGTTATACGTCATACGTTATACGTCATTCGTAATACGTTATACGTGATACGTTATACGTTGTACGTTATACGTTATACGTTATACGTTATACGTTATACGTTATACGTTATACGTTATACGTTATACGTTATACGTTATACGTTATACGTTATACGTTATACGTTATACGTTATACGTTATACGTTATACCTTATACGTTATACGTTATACGTTATACGTTATACGTTATACGTTATACGTTATACGTTATACGTTATACGTTGTACGTTGTACGTTGTACGTTATACTTTATACGTTATACGTTATACGTTATACGTTATACGTTATACGTTATACGTTATACGTTATACGTTATACGTTATACGTTATACGTTATACGTTATACGTTATACGTCATACGTTATACGTTGTACGTTATACGTTATACGTTATACGTTATTCGTTATACGTTATACGTTATACATTACATGTTATACGTTATACGGTACACGTTATACGTTATACGTTATACGATATACGTTATACGTTATACGTTGTACGCTATACGTTATACTTTATACGTTATAGGTGTTACGTTATACGTTATACGTTATACGTTATTCGTAATACGTTATACGTGATACGTTATACGTTGTACGTTATACGTTATACGTTATACGTTACACATTATACGTTATACGTTATACATTACATGTTATACGTTATACGTTATACGTTATACGTTATACGTTATACGTCATAGGTTATACGTTATATGTTATACGTTATACGTTATACGTAATACGTTATACGTTATACGTTATACGTTATACGTCATACGTTATACGTTATAGGTGTTACGTTATACGTTATACGTTATACGTTATACGTTATTCGTAATACGTTATACGTGATACGTTATACGTTGTACGTTATACGTTATACGTTATACGTTATACATTATACGTTATACGTTATACATTACATGTTATACGTTATACGTTATACGTTATACGTTATACGTTATACGTTATACGTTATACGTTATACGTTATACGTTATACGTTATACGTTATACGTTATACGTTATACGTTATACGTTATACGTTATACGTTGTACGTTGTACGTTGTACGTTGTACGTTGTACGTTATACTTTATACGTTATACGTTATACGTTATACGTTATACGTTATACGTTATACGTTATACGTTATACGTTATACGTTATAGGTTATACGTTATACGTTATACGTTATACGTTATACGTTATACGTCATGCGTTATACGTTTTACGTTATTCGTTATACGTTATCCGTTACACGTTATACGTTATACGTTATACGTTATACGTTCTACGTTCTACGTTATACGTTGTACGTTATACGTTGTACGTTATACGTTGTACGTTATACGTTGTACGTTGTACGTTGTACGTTATACGTTGTACGTTATACGTTGTACGTTATACGTTATACGTTATACGTTATACGTTATACGTTATACGTTATACGTTGTACGTTGTACGTTGTACGTTATACGTTATACGTTATACGTTATACGTTATACGTTATACGTTATACGTTATACGTTATACGTTGTACGTTATACGTTATACGTTATACGTTATACGTTATACGTTATACGTTATACGTTGTACGTTATACGTTGTACGTTGTACGTTGTACGTTATACGTTATACGTTATACGTTATACGTTATACGTTATACGTTATACGTTATACGTTATACGTTATACGTTATACGTTATACGTTATACGTTATACGTTATACGTTATACGTTATTCGTTATACGTTATACGTTATACGTTACATGTTATACGTTATACGTTATACGTTATACGTTATACGTTATACGTTATACGTTATACGTTATACGTTATACGTTATACGTTATACGTTATACGTTATACGTTATACGTTATACGTTATACGTTATACGTTATACGTTATACGTCATGCGTTATACGTTTTACGTTATTCGTTATACGTAATCCGTTACATGTTATACGTTATACGTTATACGTTATACGATATTCGTTATACGTTATACGTTATACGTTGTACGTTGTACGTTGTACGTTATACGTTATACGTTGTACGTTATACGTTATACGTTATACGTTATTCGTTATACGTTATACGTTATACATTACATGTTATACGTTATACGTTATACGTTATACGTTATACGTTATACGTTATTCGTTATACGTTATACGTTATACATTACATGTTTTACGTTATACGTTATACGTTATACGTTATACGTTATACGTTATACGTTATACGTCATACGTTATACGTCATTCGTAATACGTTATACGTGATACGTTATACGTTGTACGTTATACGTTATACGTTATACGTTATACGTTATACGTTATACGTTATACGTTATACGTTATACGTTATACGTTATACGTTGTACGTTATACGTTATACGTTATACGTTATACGTTGTACGTTATACGTTATACGTTATACGTTATACGTTATACGTTATACGTTATACGTTATACGTTATACGTTATACGTTATACGTTATACGTTATACGTTATACGTTATACGTTATACGTTATACGTTATACGTTATACGTTATACGTTATACGTTATACGTTATACGTTATACGTTATACGTTATACGTTATACGTTATACGTTATACGTTGTACGTTGTACGTTGTACGTTATACTTTATACGTTATACGTTATACGTTATACGTTATACGTTATACGTTATACGTTATACGTTATACGTTATACGTTATAGGTTATACGTTATACGTTATACGTTATACGTTATACGTTGTACGTTATACGTTATACGTTATACGTTATTCGTTATACGTTATACGTTATACATTACATGTTATACGTTATACGTTACACGTTATACGTTATACGTTATACGATATACGTTATACGTTATACGTTGTACGTTGTACGTTGTACGTTATACGTTATACGCTATACGTTATACGTTATACGTTATACGTTATACGTTATACGTTATACGTTATACGTTATACGTTATACGTTATACGTTATACGTTATTCGTTATACGTTATACGTTATACATTACATGTTATACGTTATACGTTATACGTTATACGTTATACGTTATACGTTATTCGTTATACGTTATACGTTATACATTACATGTTTTACGTTATACGTTATACGTTATACGTTATACGTTATACGTTATACGTTATACGTTATACGTTATACGTTATACGTCATACGTTATACGTCATTCGTAATACGTTATACGTGATACGTTATACGTTGTACGTTATACGTTATACGTTATACGTTATACGTTATACGTTATACGTTATACGTTATACGTTATACGTTATACGTTATACGTTATACGTTGTACGTTATACGTTATACGTTATACGTTATACGTTATACGTTATTCGTTATACGTTATACGTTATACATTACATGTTTTACGTTATACGTTATACGTTATACGTTATACGTTATACGTTATACGTTATACGTTATACGTTATACGTTATACGTTATACGTTATACGTTATACGTTATACGTTATACGTTATACGTTATACGTTATACGTTATACGTTATACGTTATACGTTGTACGTTATACGTTATACGTTATACGTTATTCGTTATACGTTATACGTTATACATTACATGTTATACGTTATACGTTATACGTTATACGTTATACGTTGTACGTTGTACGTTGTACGTTATACGTTATACGTTATACGTTATACGTTATACGTTATACGTTATACGTTATACGTTATACGTTATACGTTATACGTTATACGTTATACGTTATACGTTATACGTTATTCGTTATACGTTATACGTTATACATTACATGTTATACGTTATACGTTATACGTTATACGTTATACGTTATACGTTATACGTTATACGTTATACGTTATACGTTATACGTTATTCGTTATACGTTATACGTTATACGTTATACGTTATACGTCATGCGTTATACGTTTTACGTTATTCGTTATACGTTATCCGTTACATGTTATACGTTATACGTTATACGTTATACGTTATTCGTTATACGTTATACGTTATACGTTGTACGTTGTACGTTGTACGTTATACGTTATACGTTGTACGTTATACGTTATACGTTATACGTTATACGTTATACGTTATAGGTAATACGTTATACGTTATACGTTATACGTTATACGTTGTACGTTATACGTTATACGTTATACGTTATACGTTATTCGTTATACGTTATACGTTATACATTACATGTTATACGTTATACGTTACACGTTATACGTTATACGTTATACGTTATACGTTATACGTTGTACGTTATACGTTATACGTTATACGTTATTCGTTATACGTTATACGTTATACATTACATGTTATACGTTATACGTTACACGTTATACGTTATACGTTATACGATATACGTTATACGTTATACGTTGTACGTTGTACGTTGTACGTTATACGTTATACGCTATACGTTATACGTTATACGTTATACGTTATACGTTATACGTTATACGTTATACGTTATACGTTATACGTTATACGTTATACGTTATTCGTTATACGTTATACGTTATACATTACATGTTATACGTTATACGTTATACGTTATACGTTATACGTTATACGTTATTCGTTATACGTTATACGTTATACATTACATGTTTTACGTTATACGTTATACGTTATACGTTATACGTTATACGTTATACGTTATACGTTATACGTTATACGTCATACGTTATACGTCATTCGTAATACGTTATACGTGATACGTTATACGTTGTACGTTATACGTTATACGTTATACGTTATACGTTATACGTTATACGTTATACGTTATACGTTATACGTTATACGTTATACGTTATACGTTGTACGTTATACGTTATACGTTATACGTTATACGTTATTCGTTATACGTTATACGTTATACATTACATGTTTTACGTTATACGTTATACGTTATACGTTATACGTTATACGTTATACGTTATACGTTATACGTTATACGTTATACGTTATACGTTATACGTTATACGTTATACGTTATACGTTATACGTTATACGTTATACGTTATACGTTATACGTTGTACGTTATACGTTGTACGTTATACGTTATTCGTTATACGTTATACGTTATACGTTACATGTTATACGTTATACGTTATACGTTATACGTTATACGTTGTACGTTGTACGTTGTACGTTATACGTTATACGTTATACGTTATACGTTATACGTTATACGTTATACGTTATACGTTATACGTTATACGTTATACGTTATACGTTATACGTTATACGTTATTCGTTATACGTTATACGTTATACATTACATGTTATACGTTATACGTTATACGTTATACGTTATACGTTATACGTTATACGTTATACGTTATACGTTATACGTTATACGTTATACGTTATACGTTATACGTTATACGTTATACGTTATACGTTATACGTTATACGTTATACGTTATACGTTATACGTCATGCGTTATACGTTTTACGTTATTCGTTATACGTTATCCGTTACATGTTATACGTTATACGTTATACGTTATACGTTATTCGTTATACGTTATACGTTATACGTTGTACGTTGTACGTTGTACGTTATACGTTATACGTTGTACGTTATACGTTATACGTTATACGTTATTCGTTATACGTTATACGTTATACATTACATGTTATACGTTATACGTTATACGTTATACGTTATACGTTATACGTTATTCGTTATACGTTATACGTTATACATTACATGTTTTACGTTATACGTTATACGTTATACGTTATACGTTATACGTTATACGTTATACGTTATACGTCATACGTTATACGGCATTCGTAATACGTTATACGTGATACGTTATACGTTGTACGTTATACGTTATACGTTATACGTTATACGTTATACGTTATACGTTATACGTTATACGTTATACGTTATACGTTATACGTTGTACATTATACGTTATACGTTATACGTTATACGTTATACGTCATTCGTAATACGTTATACGTGATACGTTATACGTTGTACGTTATACGTTATACGTTATACGTTATACGTTATACGTTATACGTTATACGTTATACGTTATACGTTATACGTTATACGTTATACGTTATACGTTATACGTTATACGTTATACGTTATACGTTATACCTTATACGTTATACGTTATACGTTATACGTTATACGTTATACGTTATACGTTATACGTTATACGTTATACGTTGTACGTTGTACGTTGTACGTTATACTTTATACGTTATACGTTATACGTTATACGTTATACGTTATACGTTATACGTTATACGTTATACGTTATACGTTATACGTTATACGTTATACGTTATACGTCATACGTTATACGTTGTACGTTATACGTTATACGTTATACGTTATTCGTTATACGTTATACGTTATACATTACATGTTATACGTTATACGGTACACGTTATACGTTATACGTTATACGATATACGTTATACGTTATACGTTGTACGCTATACGTTATACTTTATACGTTATAGGTGTTACGTTATACGTTATACGTTATACGTTATTCGTAATACGTTATACGTGATACGTTATACGTTGTACGTTATACGTTATACGTTATACGTTACACATTATACGTTATACGTTATACATTACATGTTATACGTTATACGTTATACGTTATACGTTATACGTTATACGTCATAGGTTATACGTTATATGTTATACGTTATACGTTATACGTAATACGTTATACGTTATACGTTATACGTTATACGTCATACGTTATACGTTATAGGTGTTACGTTATACGTTATACGTTATACGTTATACGTTATTCGTAATACGTTATACGTGATACGTTATACGTTGTACGTTATACGTTATACGTTATTCGTTATACATTATACGTTATACGTTATACATTACATGTTATACGTTATACGTTATACGTTATACGTTATACGTTATACGTTATACGTTATACGTTATACGTTATACGTTATACGTTATACGTTATACGTTATACGTTATACGTTATACGTTATACGTTATACATTATACGTTATACGTTATACGTCATGCGTTATACGTTTTACGTTATTCGTTATACGTTATCCGTTACACGTTATACGTTATACGTTATACGTTATACGTTATACGTTATACGTTATACGTTATACGTTATACGTTATACGTTATGCGTTTTACGTTATTCGTTATATGTTATACGTTATACGATGTGCGTTATACGTTATACGTTATTCGTTATACGTTATACGTTATACGTTATACGTTATACGTTATACGTTATACGTTATACGTTATACGTTATACGTTATACGTTATACGTTATACGTTCTACGTTATACGTTATACGTTCTACGTTATACGTTGTACGTTATACGTTGTACGTTATACGTTGTACGTTATACGTTGTACGTTATACGTTGTACGTTATACGTTGTACGTTATACGTTATACGTTATACGTTATACGTTATACGTTATACGTTATACGTTATACGTTATACGTTATACGTTATACGTTATACGTTATACGTTATACGTTATACGTTATACGTTATACGTTATACGTTATACGTTATACGTTATACGTTGTACGTTATACGTTATACGTTATACGTTATTCGTTATACGTTATACGTTATACATTACATGTTATACGTTATACGTTATACGTTATACGTTATACGTTATACGTAATACGTTATACTTTATACGTTATACGTTATACGTTATACGTTATGCGTTATACGTTATACGTTATACGTTATACGTTATACGTTATACGTTATACGTTATACGTTATACGTTATACGTTATACGTTATACGTTATACGTTATACGTTATACGTTATACGTTATACGTTATACGTCATACGTTATACGTCATTCGTAATACGTTATACGTGATACGTTATACGTTGTACGTTATACGTTATACGTTATACGTTATACGTTATACGTTATACGTTATACGTTATACGTTATACGTTGTACGTTATACGTTATACGTTATACGTTATACGTTATACGTTATTCGTTATACGTTATACGTTATACATTACATGTTTTACGTTATACGTTATACGTTATACGTTATACGTTATACGTTATACGTTATACGTTATACGTTAAACGTTATACGTTATACGTTATACGTTATACGTTATACGTTATACGTTATACGTTATACGTTATACGTTATACGTTATACGTTATACGTTATACGTTATACGTTATACGTTGTACGTTATACGTTGTACGTTATACGTTATACGTCATACGTTATTCGTAATACGTTATACGTGATACGTTATACGTTGTACGTTATACGTTATACGTTATACGTTACACATTATACGTTATACGTTATACATTACATGTTATACGTTATACGTTATACGTTATACGTTATACGTTATACGTCATAGGTTATACGTTATATGTTATACGTTATACGTTATACGTAATACGTTATACGTTATACGTTATACGTTATACGTCATACGTTATACGTTATAGGTGTTACGTTATACGTTATACGTTATACGTTATACGTTATTCGTAATACGTTATACGTGATACGTTATATGTTATACGTTGTACGTTATACGTTATACGTTATACGTTATACGTTATTCGTTATACGTTATACGTTATACATTACATGTTTTACGTTATACGTTATACGTTATACGTTATACGTTATACGTTATACGTTATACGTTATACGTTATACGTTATACGTTATACGTTATACGTTATACGTTATACGTTATACGTTATACGTTATACGTTATACGTTATACGTTTTACGTTATTCGTTATACGTTATCCGTTACACGTTATACGTTATACGTTATACGTTATACGTTGTACGTTGTACGTTGTACGTTATACGTTATACGTTGTACGTTATACGTTATAGGTTATACGTTATTCGTTATACGTTATAAGTTATACATTACATGTTATACGTTATACGTTATACGTTATACGTTATACGTTATACGTTATACGTTATTCGTTATACGTTATACGTTATACATTACATGTTTTACGTTATACGTTATACGTTATACGTTATACGTTATACGTTATACGTTATACGTTATACGTTATACGTCATACGTTATACGTCATTCGTAATACGTTATACGTGATACGTTATACGTTGTACGTTATACGTTATACGTTATACGTTATACGTTATACGTTATACGTTATACGTTATACGTTATACGTTATACGTTATACGTTGTACGTTATACGTTATACGTTATACGTTATACGTTATTCGTTATACGTTATACGTTATACATTACATGTTTTACGTTATACGTTATACGTTATACGTTATACGTTATACGTTATTCGTTATACGTTATACGTTATACATTACATGTTTTACGTTATACGTTATACGTTATACGTTATACGTTATACGTTATACGTTATACGTTATACGTTATACGTTATACGTTATACGTTATACGTCATACGTTATACGTCATTCGTAATACGTTATACGTGATACGTTATACGTTATACGTTGTACGTTATACGTTATACGTTATACGTTATACGTTATACGTTATACGTTATACGTTATACGTTGTACGTTATACGTTATACGTTATACGTTATACGTTATTCGTTATACGTTATACGTCATACATTACATGTTTTACGTTATACGTTATACGTTATACGTTATACGTTATACGTTATACGTTATACGTTATACGTTATACGTTATACGTTATACGTTATACGTTATACGTTATACGTTATACGTTATACGTTATACATTATACGTTATACGTTATACGTCATGCGTTATACGTTTTACGTTATTCGTTATACGTTATCCGTTACACGTTATACGTTATACGTTATACGTTATACGTTATACGTTATACGTTATACGTTATACGTTATACGTTATACGTTATACGTTATGCGTTTTACGTTATTCGTTATATGTTATACGTTATACGATGTGCGTTATACGTTATACGTTATACGTTATACGTTATACGTTATACGTTATACGTTATACGTTATACGTTATACGTTATACGTTATACGTTATACGTTATACGTTATACGTTCTACGTTATACGTTATACGTTCTACGTTATACGTTGTACGTTATACGTTGTACGTTATACGTTGTACGTTATACGTTGTACGTTATACGTTGTACGTTATACGTTGTACGTTATACGTTATACGTTATACGTTATACGTTATACGTTATACGATATACGTTATACGTTATACGTTATACGTTATACGTTATACGTTGTACGTTATACGTTATACGTTATACGTTATACGTTATACGTTATACGTTATACGTTATACGTTGTACGTTGTACGTTGTACGTTATACGTTATACGTTATACGTTATACGTTATACGTTATACGTTATACGTTATACGTTATACGTTATACGTTATACGTTATACGTTATACGTTATACGTTATACGTTATACGTTGTACGTTATACGTTATACGTTATACGTTATTCGTTATACGTTATACGTTATACATTACATGTTATACGTTATACGTTATACGTTATACGTTATACGTTATACGTAATACGTTATACTTTATACGTTATACGTTATACGTTATACGTTATGCGTTATACGTTATACGTTATACGTTATACGTTATACGTTATACGTTATACGTTATACGTTATACGTTATACGTTATACGTTATACATTATACGTTATACGTTATACGTTATACGTTATACGTTATACGTTATACGTTATACGTCAAACGTTATACGTCATTCGTAATACGTTATACGTGATACGTTATACGTTGTACGTTATACGTTATACGTTATACGTTATACGTTATACGTTATACGTTATACGTTATACGTTATACGTTGTACGTTATACGTTATACGTTATACGTTATACGTTATACGTTATTCGTTATACGTTATACGTCATACATTACATGTTTTACGTTATACGTTATACGTTATACGTTATACGTTATACGTTATACGTTATACGTTATACGTTATACGTTATACGTTATACGTTATACGTTATACGTTATACGTTATACGTTATACGTTATACGTTATACGTTATACGTTATACGTTATACGTTATACGTTATACGTTATACGTTATACGTTATACGTTATATGTTGTACGTTATACGTTGTACGTTATACGTTATACGTCATACGTTATTCGTAATACGTTATACGTGATACGTTATACGTTGTACGTTATACGTTATACGTTATACGTTACACATTATACGTTATACGTTATACATTACATGTTATACGTTATACGTTATACGTTATACGTTATACGTTATACGTCATAGGTTATACGTTATATGTTATACGTTATACGTTATACGTAATACGTTATACGTTATACGTTATACGTTATACGTCATACGTTATACGTTATAGGTGTTACGTTATACGTTATACGTTATACGTTATACGTTATTCGTAATACGTTATACGTGATACGTTATACGTTATACGTTGTACGTTATACGTTATACGTTATACGTTATACGTTATTCGTTATACGTTATACGTTATACATTACATGTTTTACGTTATACGTTATACGTTATACGTTATACGTTATACGTTATACGTTATACGTTATACGTTATACGTTATACGTTATACGTTATACGTTATACGTTATACGTTATACGTTATACGTTATACGTTTTACGTTATTCGTTATACGTTATCCGTTACACGTTATACGTTATACGTTATACGTTATACGTTATACGTTATACGTTATACGTTATACGTTATACGTTATACGTTATACGTTATACGTTATGCGTTTTACGTTATTCGTTATATGTTATACGTTATACGATGTGCGTTATACGTTATACGTTATACGTTATACGTTATACGTTATACGTTATACGTTATACGTTATACGTTATACGTTATACGTTATACGTTATACGTTATACGTTATACGTTATACGTTATACGTTATACGTTATACGTTATACGTTATACGTTATACGTTATACGTTATACGTTATACGTTGTACGTTATACGTTGTACGTTATACGTTGTACGTTATACGTTGTACGTTATACGTTGTGCGTTATACGTTGTACGTTATACGTTATACGTTATACATTACATGTTTTACGTTATACGTTATACGTTATACGTTATACGTTATACGTTATACGTTATACGTTATACGTTATACGTTATACGTTATACGTTATACGTTATACGTTATACGTTATACGTTATACGTTCTACGTTATACGTTATACGTTATACGTTATACGTTATACGTTGTACGTTATACGTTGTACGTTATACGTTATACGTTATACGTTATACGTTATACGTTATACGTTATACGTTATACGTTATACGTTGTACGTTATACGTTATACGTTATACGTTATACGTTATACGTTATTCGTTATACGTTATACGTCATACATTACATGTTTTACGTTATACGTTATACGTTATACGTTATACGTTATACGTTATACGTTATACGTTATACGTTATACGTTATACGTTATACGTTATACGTTATACGTTATACGTTATACGTTATACGTTATACGTTATACGTTATACGTTATACGTTATACGTTATACGTTCTACGTTATACGTTATACGTTCTACGTTATACGTTGTACGTTATACGTTGTACGTTATACGTTGTACGTTATACGTTGTACGTTATACGTTGTACGTTATACGTTGTACGTTATACGTTATACGTTATACGTTATACGTTATACGTTATACGATATACGTTATACGTTATACGTTATACGTTATACGTTATACGTTGTACGTTATACGTTATACGTTATACGTTATACGTTATACGTTATACGTTATACGTTATACGTTGTACGTTGTACGTTGTACGTTATACGTTATACGTTATACGTTATACGTTATACGTTATACGTTATACGTTATACGTTATACGTTATACGTTATACGTTATACGTTATACGTTATACGTTATACGTTATACGTTGTACGTTATACGTTATACGTTATACGTTATTCGTTATACGTTATACGTTATACATTACATGTTATACGTTATACGTTATACGTTATACGTTATACGTTATACGTAATACGTTATACTTTATACGTTATACGTTATACGTTATACGTTATGCGTTATACGTTATACGTTATACGTTATACGTTATACGTTATACGTTATACGTTATACGTTATACGTTATACGTTATACGTTATACATTATACGTTATACGTTATACGTTATACGTTATACGTTATACGTTATACGTTATACGTCAAACGTTATACGTCATTCGTAATACGTTATACGTGATACGTTATACGTTGTACGTTATACGTTATACGTTATACGTTATACGTTATACGTTATACGTTATACGTTATACGTTATACGTTGTACGTTATACGTTATACGTTATACGTTATACGTTATACGTTATTCGTTATACGTTATACGTCATACATTACATGTTTTACGTTATACGTTATACGTTATACGTTATACGTTATACGTTATACGTTATACGTTATACGTTATACGTTATACGTTATACGTTATACGTTATACGTTATACGTTATACGTTATACGTTATACGTTATACGTTATACGTTATACGTTATACGTTATACGTTATACGTTATACGTTATACGTTATACGTTATACGTTATATGTTGTACGTTATACGTTGTACGTTATACGTTATACGTCATACGTTATTCGTAATACGTTATACGTGATACGTTATACGTTGTACGTTATACGTTATACGTTATACGTTACACATTATACGTTATACGTTATACATTACATGTTATACGTTATACGTTATACGTTATACGTTATACGTTATACGTCATAGGTTATACGTTATATGTTATACGTTATACGTTATACGTAATACGTTATACGTTATACGTTATACGTTATACGTCATACGTTATACGTTATAGGTGTTACGTTATACGTTATACGTTATACGTTATACGTTATTCGTAATACGTTATACGTGATACGTTATACGTTATACGTTGTACGTTATACGTTATACGTTATACGTTATACGTTATTCGTTATACGTTATACGTTATACATTACATGTTTTACGTTATACGTTATACGTTATACGTTATACGTTATACGTTATACGTTATACGTTATACGTTATACGTTATACGTTATACGTTATACGTTATACGTTATACGTTATACGTTATACGTTATACGTTTTACGTTATTCGTTATACGTTATCCGTTACACGTTATACGTTATACGTTATACGTTATACGTTATACGTTATACGTTATACGTTATACGTTATACGTTATACGTTATACGTTATACGTTATGCGTTTTACGTTATTCGTTATATGTTATACGTTATACGATGTGCGTTATACGTTATACGTTATACGTTATACGTTATACGTTATACGTTATACGTTATACGTTATACGTTATACGTTATACGTTATACGTTATACGTTATACGTTATACGTTATACGTTATACGTTATACGTTATACGTTATACGTTATACGTTATACGTTATACGTTATACGTTATACGTTATACGTTATACGTTGTACGTTATACGTTGTACGTTATACGTTGTACGTTATACGTTGTACGTTATACGTTGTGCGTTATACGTTGTACGTTATACGTTATACGTTATACATTACATGTTTTACGTTATACGTTATACGTTATACGTTATACGTTATACGTTATACGTTATACGTTATACGTTATACGTTATACGTTATACGTTATACGTTATACGTTATACGTTATACGTTATACGTTCTACGTTATACGTTATACGTTATACGTTATACGTTATACGTTGTACGTTATACGTTGTACGTTATACGTTATACGTTATACGTTATACGTTATACGTTATACGTTATACGTTATACGTTATACGTTATACGTTATACGTTATACGTTATACGTTATACGTTATACGTTATACGTTGTACGTTATACGTTATACGTTATATGTTATTCGTTATACGTTATACGTTATACATTACATGTTATACGTTATACGTTGTACGTTATACGTTATACGTTATACGTTATACGATATACGTTATACGTTATACGTTGTACGCTATACGTTATACTTTATACGTTATAGGTGTTACGTTATACGTTATACGTTATACGTTATTCGTAATACGTTATACGTGATACGTTATACGTTGTACGTTATACGTTATACGTTATACGTTACACATTATACGTTATACGTTATACATTACATGTTATACGTTATACGTTATACGTTATACGTTATACGTTATACGTCATAGGTTATACGTAATATGTTATACGTTATACGTTATACGTTATACGTTATTCGTAATACGTTATACGTGATACGTTATACGTTATACGTTGTACGTTATACGTTATACGTTATACGTTATACGTTATTCGTTATACGTTATACGTTATACGTTATACGTTATACGTTATACGTTATACGTTATACGTTATACGTTATACGTTATACGTTATACGTTATACGTTATACGTTGTACGTTATACGTTGTACGTTATACGTTGTACGTTATACGTTGTACGTTATACGTTGTACGTTATACGTTGTACGTTATACGTTATACGTTATACATTACATGTTTTACGTTATACGTTATACGTTATACGTTATACGTTATACGTTATACGTTATACGTTATACGTTATACGTTATACGTTATACGTTATACGTTATACGTTATACGTTATACGTTATACGTTCTACGTTATACGTTATACGTTATACGTTATACGTTATACGTTGTACGTTATACGTTGTACGTTATACGTTATACGTTATACGTTATACGTTATACGTTATACGTTATACGTTATACGTTATACGTTATACGTTATACGTTATACGTTATACGTTATACGTTATACGTTATACGTTATACGTTATACGTTATACGTTATACGTTATACGTTATACGTTATACGTTATACGTTGTACGTTATACGTTGTACGTTATACGTTGTACGTTATACGTTGTACGTTATACGTTGTACGTTATACGTTGTACGTTATACGTTATACGTTATACATTACATGTTTTACGTTATACGTTATACGTTATACGTTATACGTTATACGTTATACGTTATACGTTATACGTTATACGTTATACGTTATACGTTATACGTTATACGTTATACGTTATACGTTATACGTTATACGTTCTACGTTATACGTTATACGTTATACGTTATACGTTATACGTTGTACGTTATACGTTGTACGTTATACGTTATACGTTATACGTTATACGTTATACGTTATACGTTATACGTTATACGTTATACGTTATACGTTATACGTTATACGTTATACGTTATACGTTATACGTTATACGTTGTACGTTATACGTTATACGTTATATGTTATTCGTTATACGTTATACGTTATACATTACATGTTATACGTTATACGTTGTACGTTATACGTTATACGTTATACGTTATACGATATACGTTATACGTTATACGTTGTACGCTATACGTTATACTTTATACGTTATAGGTGTTACGTTATACGTTATACGTTATACGTTATTCGTAATACGTTATACGTGATACGTTATACGTTGTACGTTATACGTTATACGTTATACGTTACACATTATACGTTATACGTTATACATTACATGTTATACGTTATACGTTATACGTTATACGTTATACGTTATACGTCATAGGTTATACGTAATATGTTATACGTTATACGTTATACGTAATACGTTATACGTTATACGTTATACGTTATACGTCATACGTTATACGTTATAGGTGTTACGTTATACGTTATACGTTATACGTTATTCGTTATACGTTATACGTTATACGTTATACGTTATACGTTATACGTTATACGTTATACGTTATACGTTATACGTTATACGTTATACGTTGTACGTTATACGTTGTACGTTATACGTTGTACGTTATACGTTGTACGTTATACGTTGTGCGTTATACGTTGTACGTTATACGTTATACGTTATACATTACATGTTTTACGTTATACGTTATACGTTATACGTTATACGTTATACGTTATACGTTATACGTTATACGTTATACGTTATACGTTATACGTTATACGTTATACGTTATACGTTATACGTTATACGTTATACGTTATACGTTATACGTTATACGTTATACGTTATACGTTGTACGTTATACGTTGTACGTTATACGTTGTACGTTATACGTTGTACGTTATACGTTGTGCGTTATACGTTGTACGTTATACGTTATACGTTATACATTACATGTTTTACGTTATACGTTATACGTTATACGTTATACGTTATACGTTATACGTTATACGTTATACGTTATACGTTATACGTTATACGTTATACGTTATACGTTATACGTTATACGTTATACGTTCTACGTTATACGTTATACGTTATACGTTATACGTTATACGTTGTACGTTATACGTTGTACGTTATACGTTATACGTTATACGTTATACGTTATACGTTATACGTTATACGTTATACGTTATACGTTATACGTTATACGTTATACGTTATACGTTATACGTTATACGTTATACGTTGTACGTTATACGTTATACGTTATATGTTATTCGTTATACGTTATACGTTATACATTACATGTTATACGTTATACGTTGTACGTTATACGTTATACGTTATACGTTATACGATATACGTTATACGTTATACGTTGTACGCTATACGTTATACTTTATACGTTATAGGTGTTACGTTATACGTTATACGTTATACGTTATTCGTAATACGTTATACGTGATACGTTATACGTTGTACGTTATACGTTATACGTTATACGTTACACATTATACGTTATACGTTATACATTACATGTTATACGTTATACGTTATACGTTATACGTTATACGTTATACGTCATAGGTTATACGTAATATGTTATACGTTATACGTTATACGTTATACGTTATTCGTAATACGTTATACGTGATACGTTATACGTTATACGTTGTACGTTATACGTTATACGTTATACGTTATACGTTATTCGTTATACGTTATACGTTATACGTTATACGTTATACGTTATACGTTATACGTTATACGTTATACGTTATACGTTATACGTTATACGTTATACGTTATACGTTGTACGTTATACGTTGTACGTTATACGTTGTACGTTATACGTTGTACGTTATACGTTGTACGTTATACGTTGTACGTTATACGTTATACGTTATACATTACATGTTTTACGTTATACGTTATACGTTATACGTTATACGTTATACGTTATACGTTATACGTTATACGTTATACGTTATACGTTATACGTTATACGTTATACGTTATACGTTATACGTTATACGTTCTACGTTATACGTTATACGTTATACGTTATACGTTATACGTTGTACGTTATACGTTGTACGTTATACGTTATACGTTATACGTTATACGTTATACGTTATACGTTATACGTTATACGTTATACGTTATACGTTATACGTTATACGTTATACGTTATACGTTATACGTTATACGTTATACGTTATACGTTATACGTTATACGTTATACGTTATACGTTATACGTTATACGTTGTACGTTATACGTTGTACGTTATACGTTGTACGTTATACGTTGTACGTTATACGTTGTACGTTATACGTTGTACGTTATACGTTATACGTTATACATTACATGTTTTACGTTATACGTTATACGTTATACGTTATACGTTATACGTTATACGTTATACGTTATACGTTATACGTTATACGTTATACGTTATACGTTATACGTTATACGTTATACGTTATACGTTATACGTTCTACGTTATACGTTATACGTTATACGTTATACGTTATACGTTGTACGTTATACGTTGTACGTTATACGTTATACGTTATACGTTATACGTTATACGTTATACGTTATACGTTATACGTTATACGTTATACGTTATACGTTATACGTTATACGTTATACGTTATACGTTATACGTTGTACGTTATACGTTATACGTTATATGTTATTCGTTATACGTTATACGTTATACATTACATGTTATACGTTATACGTTGTACGTTATACGTTATACGTTATACGTTATACGATATACGTTATACGTTATACGTTGTACGCTATACGTTATACTTTATACGTTATAGGTGTTACGTTATACGTTATACGTTATACGTTATTCGTAATACGTTATACGTGATACGTTATACGTTGTACGTTATACGTTATACGTTATACGTTACACATTATACGTTATACGTTATACATTACATGTTATACGTTATACGTTATACGTTATACGTTATACGTTATACGTCATAGGTTATACGTAATATGTTATACGTTATACGTTATACGTAATACGTTATACGTTATACGTTATACGTTATACGTCATACGTTATACGTTATAGGTGTTACGTTATACGTTATACGTTATACGTTATACGTTATTCGTAATACGTTATACGTGATACGTTATACGTTATACGTTGTACGTTATACGTTATACGTTATACGTTATACGTTATTCGTTATACGTTATACGTTATACATTACATGTTTTACGTTATACGTTATACGTTATACGTTATACGTTATACGTTATACGTTATACGTTATACGTTATACGTTATACGTTATACGTTATACGTCATACGTTATACGTCATTCGTAATACGTTATACGTGATACGTTATACGTTGTACGTTATACGTTATACGTTATACGTTATACGTTATACGTTATACGTTATACGTTGTACGTTATACGTTATACGTTATACGTTATACGTTATTCGTTATACGTTATACGTTATACATTACATGTTTTACGTTATACGTTATACGTTATACGTTATACGTTATACGTTATACGTTATACGTTATACGTTATACGTTATACGTTATACGTTATACGTTATACGTTATACGTCATACGTTATACGTCATTCGTAATACGTTATACGTGATACGTTATACGTTGTACGTTATACGTTATACGTTATACGTTATACGTTATACGTTATACGTTGTACGTTATACGTTATACGTTATACGTTATTCGTTATACGTTATACGTTATACATTACATGTTATACGTTATACGTTATACGTAGTACGTTATACGTTATACGTTATACGTTATACGTTATACTTTATACGTTATACGTTATGCGTTATACGTTATGCGTTATACGTTATACGTTATACGTTACACGTTATACGTTATACGTTATACGATATACGTTATACGTTATACGTTGTACGCTATACGTTATACTTTATACGTTATAGGTGTTACGTTATACGTTATACGTTATACGTTATTCGTAATACGTTATACGTGATACGTTATACGTTGTACGTTATACGTTATACGTTATACGTTACACATTATACGTTATACGTTATACATTACATGTTATACGTTATACGTTATACGTTACACATTATACGTTATACGTTATACATTACATGTTATACGTTATACGTTATACGTTACACGTTATACGTTATACGTTATACGATATACGTTATACGTTATACGTTGTACGCTATACGTTATACTTTATACGTTATACGTTGTACGTTATACGTTGTACGTTATACGTTGTACGTTATACGTTGTACGTTATACGTTGTACGTTATACGTTATACGTTATACGTTATACGTTATACGTTATACGATATACGTTATACGTTATACGTTATACGTTATACGTTATACGTTATACGTTATGCGTTATACGTTATGCGTTATACGTTATGCGTTATACGTTATACGTTATACGTTATACGTTATACGTTATACGTTATACGTTGTACGTTATACGTTGTACGTCATACGTTATACGTTATACGTTATACGATATACGTTATACGTTATACGTTATACGTTATACGTTATACGTTATACGTTATACGTTATACGTTGTACGTTATACGTTATACGTTATACGTTATACGTTATATGTTATTCGTTATACGTTATACGTTATACATTACATGTTATACGTTATACGTTGTACGTTATACGTTATACGTTATACGTTATACGTTATACTTTATACGTTATACGTTATACGTTATACGTTATACGTTATACGTTATACGTTATACGCTATACGTTATACGTTATACGTTATACGTTATACGTTATACGTTATACGTTATACGTTATACGTTATACGTTATACGTTATACGTTATACGTTATACGTTATACGTCATACGTTATACGTTATTCGTAATACGTTATACGTGATACGTTATACGTTGTACGTTATACGTTATACGTTATACGTTATAAGTTATACGTTATACGTCATAGGTTATACGGATTATACGTTATACGTTATACGTTATACGTTATTCGTTATACGTTATACGTTATACGTTATACGTTATACGTTATGAGTTATACGTTATACGTTATACGTTATACGTTATACGTTATACGTTATACGTTATGCGTTATACGTTATGCGTTATACGTTATACGTTATACGTTATACGTTATACGTTATACGTTATACGTTATACGTTATACGTTATACGTTATACGTTATACGTTGTACGTTATACGTTGTACGTTATACGTTGTACGTTATACGTTGTACGTTATACGTTGTACGTTATACGTTGTACGTTATACGTTGTACGTTATACGTTGTACGTTATACGTTGTACGTTATACGTTATACGTTATACGTTATACGTTATACGTTATACGTTATACGTTATACGTTATACGTTATACGTTATACGTTATACGTTATACGTTGTTCGTTATACGTTATACGTTATACGTTATTCGTTATACGTTATACGTTATACGTTATACGTCATAAGTTATACGTTATACGTTATACGTTATACGTTATACGTTATACGTTATACGTTATACGTTATACGTTATACGTTATACGTTATACGTTATACGTTATACGTTATACGTTGTACGTTATACGTTGTACGTTATACGTTGTACGTTATAAGTTATACGTTATACGTCATAGGTTATACGTTATACGTTATACGTTATACGTTATACGTTATACGTTATACGTTATACGTTATACGTTATGCGTTATACGTTATACGTTATACGTTATACGTTATACGTTATACGTTATACGTTATACGTTATACGTTACACGTTATACGTTATACGTTATACGTTATACGTTATACGTCATACGTTATACGTTATTCGTAATACGTTATACGTGATACGTTATACATTATATGTTATACGTTATACGTCATAGGTTATACGTTATACGTTATACGTTGTTCGTTATACGTTATACGTTATACGTTATTCGTTATACGTTATACGTTATACGTTATACGTCATAAGTTATACGTTGTACGTTATACGTTATACGTTATACGTTATGCGTTATACGTCCTACGATATTCGTTATACGTTATACGTTATTAGTTATACGTTATACGTTATACGTTATACGTTATACGTTATACGTTATACGTTATACGTTATACGTTATACGTTATACGTTATACGTTATACGTTATACGTTATACGTTATACGTTATACGTTATACGTTATACGTTATTCGTTATACGTTATACGTTATATATTACATGTTTTACGTTATACGTTATACGTTATACGTTATACGTTATACGTTATACGTTATACGTTATACGTTATACGTTATACGTTATACGTCATACGTTATACGTTATTCGTAATACGTTATACGTGATACGTTATACGTTGTACGTTATACGTTATACGTTATACGTTATAAGTTATACGTTATACGTCATAGGTTATACGTTATACGTTATACGTTATACGTTATACGTTATACGTTATACGTTATACGTTATACGTTATGCGTTATACGTTATACGTTATACGTTATACGTTATACGTTATACGTTATACGTTATACGTTATACGTTACACGTTATACGTTATACGTTATACGTTATACGTTATACGTCATACGTTATACGTTATTCGTAATACGTTATACGTGATACGTTATACATTATATGTTATACGTTATACGTCATAGGTTATACGTTATACGTTATACGTTATACGTTATGCGTTATACGTTATACGTTATACGTTATACGTTATACGTTATACGTTATACGTTATACGTTATACGTTATACGTTATACGTTATACGTTATACGTTATACATTATACGTTATACGATATACGTTATACGTTATGCGTTATGCGTTCTTCGTTACACGTTATACGTTATTCGGTATGCGTTACACGTTATACTTTATACGTTATACGTTATACGTTATACGTTATACGTTATACGTTATACGTTATACGTTATACGTTATACGTTATACGTTATACGTTATACGTTATACGATATACGTTATACGTTATACGTTGTACGTTGTACGTTGTACGTTATACGTTATACGTTATACGTTATACGTTATACGTTATACGTTATACGTTATACGTTGTACGTTATACGTTGTACGTTATACGTTATACGTTATACATTACATGTTTTACGTTATACGTTATACGTTATACGTTATACGTTATACGTTATACGTTATACGTTATACGTTATACGTTATACGTTCTACGTTATACGTTATACGTTATACGTTATACGTTATACGTTGTACGTTATACGTTGTACGTTATACGTTGTACGTTATACGTTGTACGTTATACGTTGTACGTTATAAGTTATACGTTATACGTCATAGGTTATACGTTATACGTTATACGTTATACGTTATACGTTATACGTTATACGTTATACGTTATACGTTATACGTTGTACGTTGTACGTTATACGTTATACGTTATACGTTATTCGTTATACGTTATACGTTATACATTACGTGTTTTACGTTATACGTTATACGTTATACGTTATACGTTATACGTTGTACGTTATACGTTATACGTTATACGTTATAAGTTATACGTTATACGTCATAGGTTATACGGATTATACGTTATACGTTATACGTTATACGTTATTCGTTATACGTTATACGTTATACGTTATACGTTATACGTTATGAGTTATACGTTATACGTTATACGTTATACGTTATACGTTATACGTTATACGTTATACGTCATACGTTATACGTTATTCGTAATACGTTATACGTGATGCGTTATACGTTATACGTTATTCGTTATACGTTATACGTTATACGTTATACATTACATGTTATACGTTATACGTTATACGTTATACGTTATACGTTATACGTTATACGTTATACGTTATACGTTATACGTTATACGTTATACGTTATACGTTATACGTTATACGTTATACGTTATACGTTATACGTTATACGTTATACGCTATACGTTATACGTTATACGTTATACGTTATACGTTATACGTTGTACGTTATACGTTGTACGTTATACGTTATACGTTATACGTTATACGTTATACGTTATACGTTATACGTTATACGTTATACGTTATACGTTATACGTTATACGTTGTACGTTATACGTTATACGTTATATGTTATTCGTTATACGTTATACGTTATACATTACATGTTATACGTTATACGTTACACGTTATACGTTATACGTTGTACGTTATACGTTATACGTTATACGTTATAAGTTATACGTTATACGTCATAGGTTATACGGATTATACGTTATACGTTATACGTTATACGTTATTCGTAATACGTTATACGTGATACGCTATACGTTATACGTTATACGTTATACGTTATACGTTATACGTTGTACGTTATACGTTATACGTTATACGTTATACGTTATACGTTATACGTTATACGTTATACGTTATACGTTATGCGTTATACGTTATGCGTTATACGTTATGCGTTATACGTTATGCGTTATACGTTATACGTTATACGTTATACGTTATACGTTATACGTTATACGTTATACGTTATACGTTATACGTTATACGTTATACGTTATACGTTGTACGTTATACGTTGTACGTTATACGTTGTACGTTATACGTTGTACGTTATACGTTCTACGTTATACGTTATACGTTATACGTTATACGTTATACGTTATACGTTATACGTTATACGTTATACGTTATACGTTATACGTTATACGTTATACGTTATACGTTATACGTTGTTCGTTATACGTTATACGTTATACGTTATACGTTATACGTTATACGTTATACGTTATACGTTATACGTTATACGTTATACGTTATACGTTATACGTTATACGTTGTACGTTGTACGTTATACGTTATACGTTATACGTTATTCGTTATACGTTATACGTTATACATTACGTGTTTTACGTTATACGTTATACGTTATACGTTATACGTTGTACGTTATACGTTGTACGTTATACGTTATAAGTTATACGTTATACGTCATAGGTTATACGGATTATACGTTATACGTTATACGTTATACGTTATTCGTTATACGTTATACGTTATACGTTATACGTTATACGTTATACGTTATACGTTATACGTTATACGTTATACGTTGTACGTTGTACGTTATACGTTATACGTTATACGTTATTCGTTATACGTTATACGTTATACATTACGTGTTTTACGTTATACGTTACACGTTATACGTTATACGTTGTACGTTATACGTTATACGTTATACGTTATAAGTTATACGTTATACGTCATAGGTTATACGGATTATACGTTATACGTTATACGTTATACGTTATTCGTAATACGTTATACGTGATACGCTATACGTTATACGTTATACGTTATACGTTATACGTTATACGTTGTACGTTATACGTTATACGTTATACGTTATTCGTTATACGTTATACGTTGTACATTACATGTTATACGTTATACGTTATACGTTATACGTTATTCGTAATACGTTATACGTGATACGCTATACGTTATACGTTATACGTTATACGTTATACGTTGTACGTTATACGTTATACGTTATACGTTATTCGTTATACGTTATACGTTGTACATTACATGTTATACGTTATACGTTATACGTTATACGTTATACGTTATACGTTATACGTTATACGTCATACGTTATACGTTATTCGTAATACGTTATACGTGATGCGTTATACGTTATACGTTATTCGTTATACGTTATACGTTATACGTTATACATTACATGTTATACGTTATACGTTATACGTTATACGTTATACGTTATACGTTATACGTTATACTTTATACGTTATACGTTATACGTTATACGTTATACGTTATACGTTATACGTTATACGTTATACGTTATACGTTATACGTTATACGTTATACGTTATACGTTATACGTTGAACGTTATACGTTGTACGTTATACGTTATACGTTATACGTTATACGTTATACGTTATACGTTATACGTTGTACGTTATACGTTATACGTTATATGTTATTCGTTATACGTTATACGTTATACATTACATGTTATACGTTATACGTTGTACGTTATACGTTATACGTTATACGTTATACGTTATACTTTATACGTTATACGTAATACGTTATACGTTATACGTTATACGTTATACGTTATACGTTATACGTTATACGTTATACGTTATACGTTATACGTTATACGTTATACGTTATACGTTATACGTTATACGTTATACGTTATACGTTATACGTTATACGTTATACGTTATACGTTATACGTCATACGTTATACGTTATTCGTAATACGTTATACGTGATACGTTATACGTTGTACGTTATACGTTATACGTTATACGTTATAAGTTATACGTTATACGTCATAGGTTATACGGATTATACGTTATACGTTATTCGTTATACGTTATACGTTATACGTTATACGTTATACGTTATGAGTTATACGTTATACGTTATACGTTATACGTTCTACGTTATACGTTATACGTTATACGTTATACGTTATACGTTATACGTTATACGTTATACGTTATACGTTATACGTTATACGTTATACGTTATACGTTATGCGTTATACGTTATGCGTTATACGTTATGCGTTATACGTTATGCGTTATACGTTATACGTTATACGTTATACGTTATACGTTATACGTTATACGTTATACGTTATACGTTATACGTTATACGTTATACGTTATACGTTATACGTTGTACGTTATACGTTGTACGTTATACGTTGTACGTTATACGTTGTACGTTATACGTTGTACGTTATACGTTGTACGTTATACGTTGTACGTTATACGTTGTACGTTATACGTTCTACGTTATACGTTATACGTTATACGTTATACGTTATACGTTATACGTTATACGTTATACGTTATACGTTATACGTTATACGTTGTTCGTTATACGTTATACGTTATACGTTATTCGTTATACGTTATACGTTATACGTTATACGTCATAAGTTATACGTTATACGTTATACGTTATACGTTATACGTTATACGTTATTAGTTATACGTTATACGTTATACGTTATACGTTGTACGTTATACGTTATACGTTATACGTTATACGTTATACGTTATACGTTATACGTTATACGTTATACGTTATACGTTATACGTTATACGTTATACGTTATACGTTATACGTTATACGTTATACGTTATACGTTATACGTTATACGTTATACGTTATACGTTATACGTTATACGTTATACGTTATACGTTATACGTTATACGTTGTACGTTGTATGTTATACGTTATACGTTATACGTTATTCGTTATACGTTATACGTTATACATTACGTGTTTTACGTTATACGTTATACGTTATACGTTATACGTTATACGTTGTACGTTATACGTTATACGTTATACGTTATAAGTTATACGTTATACGTCATAGGTTATACGGATTATACGTTATACGTTATACGTTATACGTTATTCGTTATACGTTATACGTTATACGTTATACGTTATACGTTATGAGTTATACGTTATACGTTATACGTTATACGTTATACGTTATACGTTATACGTTATACGTCATACGTTATACGTTATTCGTAATACGTTATACGTGATGCGTTATACGTTATACGTTATTCGTTATACGTTATACGTTATACGTTATACATTACATGTTATACGTTATACGTTATACGTTATACGTTATACGTTATACGTTATACGTTATACGTTATACGTTATACGTTATACGTTATACGTTATACGTTATACGTTATACGTTATACGTTATACGTTATACGTTATACGTTATACGCTATACGTTATACGTTATACGTTATACGTTATACGTTATACGTTGTACGTTATACGTTGTACGTTATACGTTATACGTTATACGTTATACGTTATACGTTATACGTTATACGTTATACGGAATACGTTATACGTTATACGTTATACGTTATACGTTGTACGTTATACGTTATACGTTATATGTTATTCGTTATACGTTATACGTTATACATTACATGTTATACGTTATACGTTGTACGTTATACGTTATACGTTATACGTTATACATTATACTTTATACGTTATACGTTATACGTTATACGTTATACGTTATACGTTATACGTTATACGTTATACGTTATACGTTATACGTTATACGTTATACGTTATACGTTATACGTTATACGTTATACGTTATACGTTATACGTTATACGTTATACGTCATACGTTATACGTTATTCGTAATACGTTATACGTGATACGTTATACGTTGTACGTTATACGTTATACGTTATACGTTATAAGTTATACGTTATACGTCATAGGTTATACGGATTATACGTTATACGTTATACGTTATACGTTATTCGTTATACGTTATACGTTATACGTTATACGTTATACGTTATGAGTTATACGTTATACGTTATACGTTATACGTTATACGTTATACGTTATACGTTATACGTTATACGTTATACGTTATACGTTATACGTTATACGTTATACGTTATACGTTATACGTTATACGTTATACGTTATACGTTATACGTTATACGTTATGCGTTATACGTTATGCGTTATACGTTATGCGTTATACGTTATGCGTTATACGTTATACGTTATACGTTATACGTTATACGTTATACGTTATACGTTATACGTTATACGTTATACGTTATACGTTATACGTTATACGTTATACGTTATACGTTATACGTTATACGTTATACGTTATACGTTATACGTTATACGTTATACGTTATACGTTATACGTTATACGTTATACGTTATGCGTTATACGTTATGCGTTATACGTTATAAGTTATACGTTATACGTCATAGGTTATACGGATTATACGTTATACGTTATTCGTTATACGTTATACGTTATACGTTATACGTTATACGTTATGAGTTATACGTTATACGTTATACGTTATACGTTCTACGTTATACGTTATACGTTATACGTTATACGTTGTACGTTATACGTTGTACGTTATACGTTATACGTTATACGTTATACGTTATACGTTATACGTTATACGTTATACGTTATACGTTATACGTTATACGTTATACGTTATACGTTATACGTTATACGTTATACGTTATACGTTATACGTTATACGTTATACGTTATACGTTATACGTTATACGTTAAACGTTATACGTTATACGTTATACATTACATGTTATACGTTATACGTTATACGTTATACGTTATACGTTATACGTTATACGTTATACGTTATACTTTATACGTTATACATTTCATGTTATACGTTATACGTTATACGTTATACGTTATACGTCATACGTTATACGTTATTCGTAATACGTTATACGTGATACGTTATACGTTGTACGTTATACGTTATACGTTATACGTTATACGTTATACGTTATACGTTATACGTTATACGTTATACGTTATACGTTATACGTTATACGTCATACGTCATACGTTATTCGTAATACGTTATACGTTATACGTCATAGGTTATACGTTATGCGTTATACGTTATACGTCATAGGTTATACGTTATACGTTATACGTTATACGTTATGCGTTATACGTTATACGTTATACGTTATACGTTATACGTTATACGTTATACGTTATACTTTATACGTTATACGTTATACGTTATACGTTATACGTTATACGTTATACGTTATACGTTATACGTTATACGTTATACGTTATACGTTATACGTTATACGTTATACGTCATACGTTATACGTTATTCGTAATACGTTATACGTGATACGTTATACGTTGTACGTTATACGTTATACGTTATACGTTATAAGTTATACGTTATACGTCATAGGTTATACGGATTATACGTTATACGTTATACGTTATACGTTATTCGTTATACGTTATACGTTATACGTTATACGTTATACGTTATGAGTTATACGTTATACGTTATACGTTATACGTTATACGTTATACGTTATACGTTATACGTTATACGTTATACGTTATACGTTATACGTTATACGTTATACGTTATACGTTATACGTTATACGTTATACGTTATACGTTATACGTTATGCGTTATACGTTATGCGTTATACGTTATGCGTTATACGTTATGCGTTATACGTTATACGTTATACGTTATACGTTATACGTTATACGTTATACGTTATACGTTATACGTTATACGTTATACGTTATACGTTATACGTTATACGTTATACGTTATACGTTATACGTTATACGTTATACGTTATACGTTATACGTTATACGTTATACGTTATACGTTATACGTTATACGTTATGCGTTATACGTTATGCGTTATACGTTATAAGTTATACGTTATACGTCATAGGTTATACGGATTATACGTTATACGTTATTCGTTATACGTTATACGTTATACGTTATACGTTATACGTTATGAGTTATACGTTATACGTTATACGTTATACGTTCTACGTTATACGTTATACGTTATACGTTATACGTTATACGTTATACGTTATACGTTATACGTTATACGTTATACGTTATACGTTATACGTTATACGTTATGCGTTATACGTTATGCGTTATACGTTATGCGTTATACGTTATGCGTTATACGTTATGCGTTATACGTTATACGTTATACGTTATACGTTATACGTTATACGTTATACGTTATACGTTATACGTTATACGTTATACGTTATACGTTATACGTTATACGTTATACGTTATACGTTATACGTTATACGTTGTACGTTATACGTTGTACGTTATACGTTGTACGTTATACGTTCTACGTTATACGTTATACGTTATACGTTATACGTTATACGTTATACGTTATACGTTATACGTTATACGTTATACGTTATACGTTATACGTTATACGTTATACGTTATACGTTATACGTTGTTCGTTATACGTTATACGTTATACGTTATTCGTTATACGTTATACGTTATACGTTATACGTCATAAGTTATACGTTATACGTTATACGTTATACGTTATACGTTATACGTTATTAGTTATACGTTATACGTTATACGTTATACGTTGTACGTTATACGTTATACGTTATACGTTATACGTTATACGTTATACGTTATACGTTATACGTTATACGTTATACGTTATACGTTATACGTTATACGTTATACGTTATACGTTATACGTTATACGTTATACGTTATACGTTATACGTTATACGTTATACGTTATACGTTATACGTTATACGTTGTACGTTGTACGTTATACGTTATACGTTATACGTTATACGTTATACGTTATTCGTTATACGTTATACGTTATACATTACGTGTTTTACGTTATACGTTATACGTTATACGTTATACGTTATACGTTGTACGTTATACGTTATACGTTATACGTTATAAGTTATACGTTATACGTCATAGGTTATACGGATTATACGTTATACGTTATACGTTATACGTTATTCGTTATACGTTATACGTTATACGTTATACGTTATACGTTATGAGTTATACGTTATACGTTATACGTTATACGTTATACGTTATACGTTATACGTTGTACGTTATACGTTATACGTTATACGTTATAAGTTATACGTTATACGTCATAGGTTATACGGATTATACGTTATACGTTATACGTTATACGTTATTCGTTATACGTTATACGTTATACGTTATACGTTATACGTTATGAGTTATACGTTATACGTTATACGTTATACGTTATACGTTATACGTTATACGTTATACGTCATACGTTATACGTTATTCGTAATACGTTATACGTGATGCGTTATACGTTATACGTTATTCGTTATACGTTATACGTTATACGTTATACATTACATGTTATACGTTATACGTTATACGTTATACGTTATACGTTATACGTTATACGTTATACGTTATACGTTATACGTTATACGTTATACGTTATACGTTATACGTTATACGTTATACGTTATACGCTATACGTTATACGTTATACGTTATACGTTATACGTTATACGTTGTACGTTATACGTTGTACGTTATACGTTATACGTTATACGTTATACGTTATACGTTATACGTTATACGTTATACGTTATACGTTATACGTTATACGTTATACGTTATACGTTATACGTTGTACGTTATACGTTATACGTTATATGTTATTCGTTATACGTTATACGTTATACATTACATGTTATACGTTATACGTTGTACGTTATACGTTATACGTTATACGTTATACATTATACTTTATACGTTATACGTTATACGTTATACGTTATACGTTATACGCTATACGTTATACGTTATACGTTATACGTTATACGTTATACGTTGTACGTTATACGTTATACGTTATACATTACGTGTTTTACGTTATACGTTATACGTTATACGTTATACGTTATACGTTATACGTTGTACGTTATACGTTATACGTTATACGTTATAAGTTATACGTTATACGTCATAGGTTATACGGATTATACGTTATACGTTATACGTTATACGTTATTCGTTATACGTTATACGTTATACGTTATACGTTATACGTTATGAGTTATACGTTATACGTTATACGTTATACGTTATACGTTATACGTTATACGTTATACGTCATACGTTATACGTTATTCGTAATACGTTATACGTGATGCGTTATACGTTATACGTTATTCGTTATACGTTATACGTTATACGTTATACATTACATGTTATACGTTATACGTTATACGTTATACGTTATACGTTATACGTTATACGTTATACGTTATACGTTATACGTTATACGTTATACGTTATACGTTATACGTTATACGTTATACGTTATACGTTATACGCTATACGTTATACGTTATACGTTATACGTTATACGTTATACGTTGTACGTTATACGTTGTACGTTATACGTTATACGTTATACGTTATACGTTATACGTTATACGTTATACGTTATACGTTATACGTTATACGTTATACGTTATACGTTATACGTTATACGTTGTACGTTATACGTTATACGTTATATGTTATTCGTTATACGTTATACGTTATACATTACATGTTATACGTTATACGTTGTACGTTATACGTTATACGTTATACGTTATACATTATACTTTATACGTTATACGTTATACGTTATACGTTATACGTTATACGTTATACGTTATACGTTATACGTTATACGTTATACGTTATACGTTATACGTTATACGTTATACGTTATACGTTATACGTTATACGTTATGCGTTATACGTTATGCGTTATACGTTATGCGTTATACGTTATGCGTTATACGTTATGCGTTATACGTTATACGTTATACGTTATACGTTATACGTTATACGTTATACGTTATACGTTATACGTTATACGTTATACGTTATACGTTATACGTTATACGTTATACGTTATACGTTATACGTTATACGTTATACGTTATACGTTATACGTTATACGTTATACGTTATACGTTATACGTTATGCGTTATACGTTATGCGTTATACGTTATGCGTTATACGTTATGCGTTATACGTTATGCGTTATACGTTATACGTTATACGTTATACGTTATACGTTATACGTTATACGTTATACGTTATACGTTATACGTTATACGTTATACGTTATACGTTGAACGTTGTACGTTATACGTTATACGTTATACGTTATTCGTTATACGTTATACGTTATACATTACGTGTTTTACGTTATACGTTATACGTTATACGTTATACGTTATACGTTGTACGTTATACGTTATACGTTATACGTTATAAGTTATACGTTATACGTCATAGGTTATACGGATTATACGTTATACGTTATACGTTATACGTTATTCGTTATACGTTATACGTTATACGTTATACGTTATACGTTATGAGTTATACGTTATACGTTATACGTTATACGTTATACGTTATACGTTATACGTTATACGTCATACGTTATACGTTATTCGTAATACGTTATACGTGATGCGTTATACGTTATACGTTATTCGTTATACGTTATACGTTATACGTTATACATTACATGTTATACGTTATACGTTATACGTTATACGTTATACGTTATACGTTATACGTTATACGTTATACGTTATACGTTATACGTTATACGTTATACGTTATACGTTATACGTTATACGTTATACGTTATACGTTATACGCTATACGTTATACGTTATACGTTATACGTTATACGTTATACGTTGTACGTTATACGTTGTACGTTATACGTTATACGTTATACGTTATACGTTATACGTTATACGTTATACGTTATACGTTATACGTTATACGTTATACGTTATACGTTATACGTTATACGTTATACGTTGTACGTTATACGTTATACGTTATATGTTATTCGTTATACGTTATACGTTATACATTACATGTTATACGTTATACGTTGTACGTTATACGTTATACGTTATACGTTATACATTATACTTTATACGTTATACGTTATACGTTATACGTTATACGTTATACGTTATACGTTATACGTTATACGTTATACGTTATACGTTATACGTTATACGTTATACGTTATACGTTATACGTTATACGTTATACGTTATACGTTATACGTTATGCGTTATACGTTATGCGTTATACGTTATGCGTTATACGTTATGCGTTATACGTTATACGTTATACGTTATACGTTATACGTTATACGTTATACGTTATACGTTATACGTTATACGTTATACGTTATACGTTATACGTTATACGTTATACGTTATACGTTATACGTTATACGTTATACGTTATACGTTATACGTTATACGTTATACGTTATACGTTATACGTTATGCGTTATACGTTATGCGTTATACGTTATGCGTTATACGTTATGCGTTATACGTTATGCGTTATACGTTATACGTTATACGTTATACGTTATACGTTATACGTTATACGTTATACGTTATACGTTATACGTTATACGTTATACGTTATACGTTATACGTTATACGTTATACGTTATACGTTATACGTTATACGTTATACGTTATACGTTATACGTTATACGTTATACGTTATGCGTTATACGTTATGCGTTATACGTTATGCGTTATACGTTATGCGTTATACGTTATGCGTTATACGTTATACGTTATACGTTATACGTTATACGTTATACGTTATACGTTATACGTTATACGTTATACGTTATACGTTATACGTTATACGTTGTACGTTGTACGTTATACGTTATACGTTATACGTTATTCGTTATACGTTATACGTTATACATTACGTGTTTTACGTTATACGTTATACGTTATACGTTATACGTTATACGTTGTACGTTATACGTTATACGTTATACGTTATAAGTTATACGTTATACGTCATAGGTTATACGGATTATACGTTATACGTTATACGTTATACGTTATTCGTTATACGTTATACGTTATACGTTATACGTTATACGTTATGAGTTATACGTTATACGTTATACGTTATACGTTATACGTTATACGTTATACGTTATACGTCATACGTTATACGTTATTCGTAATACGTTATACGTGATGCGTTATACGTTATACGTTATTCGTTATACGTTATACGTTATACGTTATACATTACATGTTATACGTTATACGTTATACGTTATACGTTATACGTTATACGTTATACGTTATACGTTATACGTTATACGTTATACGTTATACGTTATACGTTATACGTTATACGTTATACGTTATACGTTATACGTTATACGCTATACGTTATACGTTATACGTTATACGTTATACGTTATACGTTGTACGTTATACGTTGTACGTTATACGTTATACGTTATACGTTATACGTTATACGTTATACGTTATACGTTATACGTTATACGTTATACGTTATACGTTATACGTTATACGTTATACGTTATACGTTGTACGTTATACGTTATACGTTATATGTTATTCGTTATACGTTATACGTTATACATTACATGTTATACGTTATACGTTGTACGTTATACGTTATACGTTATACGTTATACATTATACTTTATACGTTATACGTTATACGTTATACGTTATACGTTATACGTTATACGTTATACGTTATACGTTATACGTTATACGTTATACGTTATACGTTATACGTTATACGTTATACGTTATACGTTATACGTTATACGTTATACGTTATGCGTTATACGTTATGCGTTATACGTTATGCGTTATACGTTATGCGTTATACGTTATACGTTATACGTTATACGTTATACGTTATACGTTATACGTTATACGTTATACGTTATACGTTATACGTTATACGTTATACGTTATACGTTATACGTTATACGTTATACGTTATACGTTATACGTTATACGTTATACGTTATACGTTATACGTTATACGTTATACGTTATGCGTTATACGTTATGCGTTATACGTTATGCGTTATACGTTATGCGTTATACGTTATACGTTATACGTTATACGTTATACGTTATACGTTATACGTTATACGTTATACGTTATGCGTTATACGTTATACGTTATACGTTATACGTTGTACGTTATACGTTGTACGTTATACGTTGTACGTTATACGTTGTACGTTATACGTTGTACGTTATACGTTGTACGTTATACGTTATACGTTATACGTTATACGTTATACGTTATACGATATACGTTATACGTTATACGTTATTCGTAATACGTTATACGTGATACGTTATACGTTGTACGTTATACGTTATACGTTATACGTTATAAGTTATACGTCATAGGTTATACGTCATAGGTTATACGTTATACGTTATACGTTATACGTTATGCGTTATACGTTATGCGTTATACGTTATGCGTTATACGTTATACGTTATACGTTATACGTTATACGTTATACGTTATACGTTATACGTTATACGTTATACGTTATACGTTATACGTTATACGTTATACGTTATACGTTATACGTTATACGTTATACGTTATACGTTATACGTTATACGTTATACGTTATACGTTATACGTTATGCGTTATACGTTATGCGTTATACGTTATGCGTTATACGTTATGCGTTATACGTTATACGTTATACGTTATACGTTATACGTTATGCGTTATACGTTATGCGTTATACGTTATGCGTTATACGTTATACGTTATACGTTATACGTTATACGTTATACGTTATACGTTATACGTTATACGTTATACGTTATACGTTATACGTTATACGTTATACGTTATACGTTATACGTTATACGTTATACGTTATACGTTATACGTTATACGTTATACGTTATACGTTATGCGTTATACGTTATGCGTTATACGTTATGCGTTATACGTTATACGTTATACGTTATACGTTATACGTTATACGTTATACGTTATACGTTATACGTTATACGTTATACGTTATACGTTATACGTTATACGTTATACGTTATACGTTATACGTTATACGTTATACGTTATACGTTATACGTTATACGTTATACGTTATACGTTATACGTTATACGTTATGCGTTATACGTTATGCGTTATACGTTATGCGTTATACGTTATGCGTTATACGTTATACGTTATACGTTATACGTTATACGTTATACGTTATACGTTATACGTTATACGTTATGCGTTATACGTTATACGTTATACGTTATACGTTGTACGTTATACGTTGTACGTTATACGTTGTACGTTATACGTTGTACGTTATACGTTGTACGTTATACGTTGTACGTTATACGTTATACGTTATACGTTATACGTTATACGTTATACGTTATTCGTTATACGTTATACGTTATACATTACATGTTTTACGTTATACGTTATACGTTATACGTTATACGTTATACGTTATACGTTATACGTTATACGTTATACGTTATACGTTATACGTCATACGTTATACGTTATTCGTAATACGTTATACGTGATACGTTATACGTTGTACGTTATACGTTATACGTTATACGTTATAAGTTATACGTCATAGGTTATACGTCATAGGTTATACGTTATACGTTATACGTTATACGTTATACGTTATACGTTATACGTTATGCGTTATACGTTATACGTTATACGTTATACGTTATACGTTATACGTTATACGTTATACGTTATACGTTATACGTTGTACGTTATACGTTATACGTTATACGTTATACGTTATACGTTGTACGTTATACGTTATACGTTATACGTTATACGTTATACGTTATTCGTTATACGTTATACGTTATACATTACATGTTTTACGTTATACGTTATACGTTATACGTTATACGTTATACGTTATACGTTATTCGTTATACGTTATGCGTTATACATTACATGCTATACGTTATACGTTATACGTTATACGTTATACGTCATACGTTATACGTTATTCGTAATACGTTATACGTGATACGTTATACGTTGTACGTTATACGTTATACGTTATACGTTATACGTTATACGTTATACGTTATACGTTATACGTTATACGTTATACGTTATACGTCATACGTCATACGTTATTCGTAATACGTTATACGTTATACGTCATAGGTTATACGTTATGCGTTATACGTTATACGTTATACGTTATACGTTATACGTTATACGTTATGCGTTATACGTTATACGTTATACGTTATACGTTATACGTTATACGTTATACGTTATACGTTATACGTTATACGTTATACGTCATACGTCATACGTTATTCGTAATACGTTATACGTGATACGTTATACGTTGTACGTTATACGTTATACGTTATACATTATATGTTATACGTTATACGTCATAGGTTATACGTTATACGTTATACGTTATACGTTATGCGTTATACGTTATACGTTATACGTTATACGTTATACGTTATACGTTATACGTTATACTTTATACGTTATACGTTATACGTTATACGTTATACGTTATACGTTATACGTTATACGTTATACGTTATACGTTATACGATATACGTTACACGTTATACGTTATACGTTATACGTTATACGTTATACGCCATACGTTATACGTTATTCGTAATACGTTATACGTGATACGTTATACGTTGTACGTTATACGTTATACGTTATACGTTATACGTTATACGTTATACGTTATACGTTATACGTTATACGTTGTACGTTATACGTTATACGTTATACGTTATACGTTATACGTTATACGTTATTCGTTATACGTTATACGTTATACATTACATGTTTTACGTTATACGTTATACGTTATACGTTATACGTTATACGTTATACGTTATACGTTATACGTTATACGTTATACGTTATACGTCATACGTTATACGTTATTCGTAATACGTTATACGTGATACGTTATACGTTGTACGTTATACGTTATACGTTATACGTTATAAGTTATACGTCATAGGTTATACGTCATAGGTTATACGTTATACGTTATACGTTATACGTTATACGTTATACGTTATACGTTATACGTTATGCGTTATACGTTATACGTTATACGTTATACGTTATACGTTATACGTTATACGTTATACGTTATACGTTATACGTTGTACGTTATACGTTATACGTTATACGTTATACGTTATACGTTGTACGTTATACGTTATACGTTATACGTTATACGTTACACGTTATTCGTTATACGTTATACGTTATACATTACATGTTTTACGTTATACGTTATACGTTATACGTTATACGTTATACGTTATACGTTATTCGTTATGCGTTATGCGTTATACATTACATGCTATACGTTATACGTTATACGTTATACGTTATACGTTATTCGTTATACGTTATGCGTTATACATTACATGCTATACGTTATACGTTATACGTTATACGTTATACGTTATACGTTATACGTTATACGTTATACGTTATACGTTATACGTTGTTCGTTATACGTTATACGTTATACGATATTCGTTATACGTTATACGTTATACGTTATACGTCATAAGTTATACGTTATACGTTATACGTTATACGTTATACGTCATAGGTTATACGTTATACGTTATGCGTTATACGTTATACGTTATACGTTATACGTTATACGTTATACGTTATACGTTATACGTTATACGTTATACGTTATATGTTATACGTTATACGTTATACGTTATACGTTATACGTTATACGTTCTACGTTATACGTTATACGTTATACGTTATACGTTATGCGTTATACGTTATACGTTATACGTTATACGTTATACGTTATACGTTATACGTTATACGTTATACGTTATACGTTGTACGTTATACGTTATACGTTATACGTTATACGTTATACGTTATACGTTGTACGTTATACGTTATACGTTATACGTTATACGTTACACGTTATTCGTTATACGTTATACGTTATACATTACATGTTTTACGTTATACGTTATACGTTATACGTTATACGTTATACGTTATACGTTATTCGTTATACGTTATGCGTTATACATTACATGCTATACGTTATACGTTATACGTTATACGTTATACGTTATTCGTTATACGTTATGCGTTATACATTACATGCTATACGTTATACGTTATACGTTATACGTTATACGTTATACGTTATACGTTATACGTTATACGTTATACGTTGTTCGTTATACGTTATACGTTATACGATATTCGTTATACGTTATACGTTATACGTTATACGTCATAAGTTATACGTTATACGTTATACGTTATACGTTATACGTCATAGGTTATACGTTATACGTTATGCGTTATACGTTATACGTTATACGTTATACGTTATACGTTATACGTTATACGTTATACGTTATACGTTATACGTTATATGTTATACGTTATACGTTATACGTTATACGTTATACGTTATACGTTCTACGTTATACGTTATACGTTATTCGTTATACGTTATACGTTATACATTACATGTTATACGTTATACGTTATACGTTATACGTTATACGTTATACGTTATACGTTATACGTTATACGTTATACGTTATACGTTATACGTTATACGTTATACGTTATACGTTATACGTTATACGTTAGACGTTGTACGTTATACGTTATACGTTATACGTTATACGTTATTCGTTATACGTTATACTTTATACATTACATGTTTTACGTTATACGTTATACGTTATACGTTATACGTTATACGTTATACGTTATACGTTATACGTGATACGTTATACGTTGTACGTTATACGTTATACGTTATACGTTATACGTTATACGTTATACGTTATACGTTATACGTTATACGTTATACGTTATACGTTATACGTTATACGTTATACGTTATACGTTATACGTTATACGTTATACGTTATACGTTATACGTTATACGTTATACGTTATACGTTATACGTTATACGTTATACGTTGTACGTTGTACGTTGTACGTTGTACGTTGTACGTTATACGTTATACGTTATACGTTATACGTTATACGTTATACGTTATACGTTATACGTTATACGTTATACGTTATACGTTGTACGTTATACGTTATACGTTATACGTTATTCGTTATACGTTATACGTTATACGTTATACGTTATTCGTTATACGTCATAAGTTATACGTTATACGTTATACGTTATACGTTATACGTTATGCGTTATACGTCCTACTATATTCGTTATACGTTATACGTTATTAGTTATACGTTATACGTTATACGTTATACGTCATAGGTTATACGTTAGACGTTATGCGTTATACGTTATACGTTATACGTTATACGTTATACGATATACGTTATACGTTTTACGTTATACGTTATACGTTATACGTTATACGTTATACGTTATACGTTATACGTTATACGTTATACGTTATACGTTATACGTTATGCGTTATACGTTATGCGTTATACGTTATGCGTTATACGTTATGCGTTATACGTTATACGTTATACGTTATACGTTATACGTTATACGTTATACGTTATACGTTATACGTTATACGTTATACGTTATACGTTATACGTAATACGTTATACGTTATACGTTATTCGTTATACGATATACGTTATACGTTATACGTTGTACGCTATACGTTATACTTTATACGTTATACGTTGTACGTTATACGTTGTACGTTATACGTTGTACGTTATACGTTGTACGTTATACGTTGTACGTTATACGTTATACGTTATACGTTATACGTTATACGTTATACGATATACGTTATACGTTATACGTTATACGTTATACGTTATACGTTGTACGTTATACGTTATACGTTATACGTTATACGTTATACATTACATGCTATACGTTATACGTTATACGTTATACGTTATACGTTATACGTTATACGTTATACGTTATACGTTATACGTTATACGTTATACGTTATACGTTATACGTTATACGTTATACGTTATACGTTATACGTTGTACCTTATACGTTATACGTTATACGTTATTCGATATACGTTATACGTTATACATTACATGTTATACGTTATACGTTATACGTTATACGTTATACGTTATACGTTATACGTTATACGTTATACGTTATACGTTATACGTTATACGTTATACGTTATACGTCATACGTTATACGTTATTCGTAATACGTTATACGTGATACGCTATACGTTATACGTTATACGTTATACGTTATACGTTGTACGTTATACGTTATACGTTATACGTTATTCGTTATACGTTATACGTTGTACATTACATGTTATACGTTATACGTTATACGTTATACGTTATACGTTATACGTTATACGTTATACGTTATACGTTATACGTTATACGTTATACGTTATACGTTATACGTTATTCGTAATACGTTATACGTGATGCGTTATACGTTATACGTTATTCGTTATACGTTATACGTTATACGTTATACATTACATGTTATACGTTATACGTTATACGTTATACGTTATACGTTATACGTTATACGTTATACTTTATACGTTATACGTTATACGTTATACGTTATACGTTATACGTTATACGTTATACGTTATACGTTATACGTTATACGTTATACGTTATACGTTATACGTTATACGTTATACGTTATACGTTATACGTTGTACGTTGTACGTTGTACGTTGTACGTTATACGTTATACGTTATACGTTATACGTTATACGTTATACGTTATACGTTATACGTTATACGTTATACGTTATACGTTATACGTTATACGTCATACGTCATACGTTATTCGTAATACGTTATACGTGATACGTTATACGTTGTACGTTATACGTTATACGTTATACGTTATACATTATATGTTATACGTTATACGTCATAGGTTATACGTTATACGTTATACGTTATACGTTATGCGTTATACGCTATACGTTATACGTTATACGTTATACGTTATACGTTATACGTTATACTTTATACGTTATACGTTATACGTTATACGTTATACGTTATACGTTATTCGTTATACGTTATACGTTATACGTTATACGTTATACGTTATACCTTATACGTTATACGTTATACGTTGTACGTTGTACGTTGTACGTTGTACGTTGTACGTTATACGTTATACATTACATGTTATACGTTATACGTTATACGTTATACGTTATACGTTATACGTTATACGTTATACGTTATACGTTATACGTTATACGTTATACGTTATACGTTATACGTTATACGTTATACGTTATACGTTATACGTTATACGTTATACGTTATACGTTATACGTTATACGTTATACGTTATACGTTATACGTTGTACGTTATACGTTATACGTTATACATTATACGTTATTCGTTATACGTTATACGTTATACATTACATGTTTTACGTTATACGTTATACGTTACACGTTATACGTTATACGTTATACGTTATACGTTATACGTTATACGTTATACGTTATACGTTATACGTCATACGTTATACGTCATTCGCAATACGTTATACGTGATACGTTATACGTTGTACGTTATACGTTATACGTTATACGTTATACGTTATACGTTATACGTTATACGTTATTCGTTATACGTTATACGTTATACGTTATACGTTATACGTTATACGTTATACGTTATACGTTATACGTTATACGTTATACGTTATACGTTATACGTTATACGTCATACGTTATACGTTATTCGTAATACGTTATACGTGATACGTTATACGTTGTACGTTATACGTTATACGTTATACGTTATACGTTTATACGTTATACGTTATACGTTATACGTTATACGTTATACGTTATACGTTATACGTTATACGTTATTCGTTATACGTTATACGTTATACGATATTCGTTATACGTTATACGTTATACGTTATACGTCATAAGTTATACGTTATACGTTATACGTTATACGTTATACTTTATACGTTATACGTTATACGTTATACGTTATACGTTATACGTTATACGTTATACGTTATACGTTATACGTTATACGATATACGTTATACGTTATACGTTATACGTTATACGTTATTCGTCATACGTTATACGTTATACGTTATACGTTATACGTTATACGTTATACGTCATACGTTATACGTTATTCGTAATACGTTATACGTGATACGTTATACGTTGTACGTTATACGTTATACGTTATACGTTATACGTTATACGTTATACGTTATACGTGATACGTTATACGTTGTACGTTATACGTTATACGTTATACATTATATGTTATACGTTATACGTCATAGGTTCATAGGTTATACGTTATACGTTATACGTCATAGGTTATACGTTATACGTTATACGTTATACGTTATGCGCTTAACCGTTATACCGTATACGTTATATCGTTATACGATATACGTTATACGTTTGATACTTTTACGTTATACGTTATACGTTATACGTTATAACGTTATACGTTATACGTATACGTTATACGTTATCGTTATACGATATACGTTACCACGTTATACCGGTATACGTTATACGTTATACGTTATACGCCAATTACGTTATACGTTATTTCGTAATACGTTATACGTGATACGTTTACGTTGTACGTATACGTTATACGTTATACGTTATACGTTATACCGTTATACGTTATACGTTATACGTTATACGTGTACGTTATCGTTATCCGTTATACGTTATACGTTATACGTTTTCGTTATACGTTATAAGTTATACATACATGTTTTACGTTATACGTTATACGTTATACGTTATACGTTATACGTTATACGTTATACGTTATACGTTATACGTAATACGTTATACGTTATACGTTATACGTCATACGTTATACGTTATTCGTAATACGTTATACGTGATACGTTATACGTGTACGTTATAAGTTATACGTTATACGTATAAGTTATACGTCATAGGTTATACGCTATACGTTATACGTATACGTTATACGTTATACGTATACGTTATGCGTTATACGTTATACGTTATACGTTATCGTTATACGTTATACGTTATACGTGGTACGTTATACGTTATACGTTATACGTTATTCGTGTATACGTTATGCGTATATACATTACATGCTATTACGTTATACGTTATACGTTATACGTTATACGATATACGTATACGTTATACGTTATACGTTATACGTTGTTCGTTATACGTTATACGTTATACGATATTTCGTTCTACGTTATACGTTATACGTTATACGTCATAAGTTATACGTTATACGTTAATACGTTATACGTTATACGTCATAGGTTATACGTTATACGTTATGCGTTATACGTTTATACGTAAACGTTATACGTTTCGTATACGTTATACGTCATACGTTATACGTTAATACTTATACGTTATACGTTATACGTTATACGATTATACGTTTACGTTTTATGTTATACGTTTATACGTTTATTACGTTTTATACGTTATACGTATACGTTCTACGTATACGTTATACGTTAATTCCGTTATACGTTATACGTTATACATTACATGTTATACGTTATACGTTATACGTTATCGTTATACGTTATACGTTATACGTTATACGTTATACGTTATACGTTATTCGTTATACGGTATACGTTATACGTTATACGTTATACGTTGTACGTTATACGTTATACGTTATACGTTATACGTTATTCGTTATACGTTATACTTTATACATTACATGTTTTACGTTATACGTTATACGTTATACGTTATACGTTATACGTTATACGTTATACGTTATACGTTATACGTTATACGTTATGCGTTATACGTCCTACGATATTCGTTATACGTTATACGTTATTAGTTATACGTTATACGTTATACGTTATACGTCATAGGTTATACGTTAGACGTTATGCGTTATACGTTATACGTTATAACGTTATACGTTATAAACGATATACGTTATACGTTATACGTTATACGTTATACGTTATACGTTATACGTTTACGTTATACGTTTACGTTATACGTTATACGTTATACGTTATACGTTACGTTATACGTTATGCGTTATACGTATGCGTTATACAGTTATACGTTTACATTACATGTTATACGTTATACGTTTATTACGTTATACGTTATACGTTATCTTAACGTTATACGTTATACGTCATACGTTATACGTTATTCGTAATACGTTATACGTGATGCGTTATACGTTATACGTTATTCGTTATACGTTATACGTTATACGTTATACGTTATACATTACATGTTATACGTTATACGTTATACGTTATACGTTATACGTTATACGTTATACGTTATACGTTATACTTTATACGTTATACGTTAACGTTATACGTTATAACGTTATACGTTATACGTTATACGTTATACGTTATACGTTATACGTTATACGTTATACGTTATACGTTATACGTTATACGTTATACGTTATACGTTATTACGTTATACGTATACGTTATACGTTATACGTTATACGTTATACGTTATACGTTATACGTTATACGTTATACGTATACGTTATACGTATACGTTATACGTTATACGTTATACGTTATACGATATACGTTATCGTTATACGTTGTACGCTATACGTTATACTTTATACGTTATACGTTGTACGTATACGTTGTACGTTATACGTTGTACGTTATACGTTGTACGTTATACGTTGTACGTTATACGTTATACGTTAAACGTTATACGTTATACGTTATACGATATACGTTATACGTTATACGTTATACGTTTATACGTTATACGTTATACGTTGTAGTTATACGTTATACGTTATACGTTATACGTTATACATTACATGTTATACGTTATACGTTATACGTTATACGTTATACGTTATACGTTATACGTTATACGTTATACGTTATACGTTATACGTTATACGTTTATACGTTATACGTTATACGTTATACGTTATACGTTGTACGTTATACGTTATACGTTATACGTTATTCGATATACGTTATACGTTATACATTACATGTTATACGTTATACGTTATACGTATACGTTATACGTTATACGTTATACGTTATACGTTATACGTTATACGTTATACGTTATACGTTAACGTTATACGTCATACGTTATACGTTATTCGTAATACGTTATACGTGATACGCTATACGTTATACGTTATACGTTATACGTTATACGTTGTACGTTATACGTTATACGTTATCGCTATTCGTTATACGTTATACGTTGTACATTACATGTTATACGTTATACGTTATACGTATACGTTATACGTTATACGTTATACGTTATACGTTATACGTCATACGTTATACGTTATTCGTAATACGTTATACGTGATGCGTTATACGTTATACGTTATTCGTTATACGTTATACGTTATACGTTATACGTTATACATTACATGTTATACGTTATACGTTATACGTTATAGTTATACGTTATACGTTATACGTTTTAGTATACTTATACGTTATACTTTATACGTTATACGTTATACGTTATACGTTATACGTTATACGTTATACGTTATACGTTATACGTTATACGTTATACGTTTACGTTATACGTTATACGTTATACGTTATACGTTATACGTTATACGTTATACGTTTGTACCGTTACTACGTTATACGTTATACGTTTACGTTATTCGATATACGTTATACGTTATACATTACATGTTATACGTTAACGTTATACGTTATACGTTATACGTTATACGTTATACGTTATACGTTATACGTTATACGTTATACGTTATACGTTATACGTCATACGTTATACGTTATTCGTAATACGTTATACGTGATACGCTATACGTTATACGTTATACGTTATACGTTATAACGTTATTCGTAATACGTTATACGTGATACGCTATACGTTATACGTTATACGTTAACGTTATACGTTTGTACGTTATACGTTATACGTTATACGCTATTCGTTATACGTTATACGTTGTACATTACATGTTATACGTTATACGTTATACGTTATACTACGTATACGTTATACGTTATACGTTATACGTTATACGTTATACGTTATACGTTATACGTTATACGTTATACGTTATACGTTATACGTTATACGTTATACGTTATACGTTTATACGTTATACGTTGTACGTTATACGTTATACGTTATAGTTATTCGATATACGTTATACGTTATACATTACATGTTATACGTTATACGTTATACGTTATACGTTATACGTTATACGTTATACGTTATACGTTATACGTTATACGTTATACGTTATACGTTATACGTTATACGTCATACGTTATACGTTATTCGTAATACGTTATACGTGATACGCTAACGTTATACGTTATACGTTATACGTTATACGTTTGTACGTTATACGTTATACGTTATACGCTATTCGTTATACGTTATACGTTGTACATTACATGTTATACGTTATACGTTATACGTTATACGTTATACGTTATACGTTATACGTTATACGTTATACGTCATACGTTATACGTTATTCGTAATACGTTATACGTGATGCGTTATACGTTATACGTTATTCGTTATACGTTATACGTTATACGTTATACGTTATACATTACATGTTATACGTTATACGTTATACGTTATACGTTATACGTTATACGTTATACGTTATACGTTATACTTTATACGTTATACGTTATACGTTATACGTTATACGTTATACGTTATACGTTATACGTTATACGTTATACGTTATACGTTATACGTTATACGTTATACGTTATACGTTATACGTTATACGTTATACGTTATACGTTATACGTTATACGTTGTACGTTATACGTTATACGTTATACGTTATTCGATATACGTTATACGTTATACATTACATGTTATACGTTATACGTTATACGTTATACGTTATACGTTATACGTTATACGTTATACGTTATACGTTATACGTTATACGTTATACGTTATACGTCATACGTTATACGTTATTCGTAATACGTTATACGTGATACGCTATACGTTATACGTTATACGTTATACGTTATACGTTGTACGTTATACGTTATACGTTATACGTTATTCGTTATACGTTATACGTTGTACATTACATGTTATACGTTATACGTTATACGTTATACGTTATACGTTATACGTTATACGTTATACGTTATACGTCATACGTTATACGTTATTCGTAATACGTTATACGTGATGCGTTATACGTTATACGTTATTCGTTATACGTTATACGTTATACGTTATACGTTATACATTACATGTTATACGTTATACGTTATACGTTATACGTTATACGTTATACGTTATACGTTATACGTTATACGTTATACGTTATACTTTATACGTTATACGTTATACGTTATACGTTATACGTTATACGTTATACGTTATACGTTATACGTTATACGTTATACGTTGTACGTTATACGTTATACGTTATACGTTATACGTTATACGTTATACGTTATACGTTATACGTTATACGTTGTACGTTGTACGTTATACGTTATACGTTATACGTTATACGTTATACGTTATACGTTATACGTTATACGTTGTACGTTGTACGTTGTACGTTGTACGTTGTACGTTATACGTTATACGTTATACGTTATACGTTATACGTTATACGTTATACGTTATACGTTATACGTCATACGTCATACGTTATTCGTAATACGTTATACGTGATACGTTATACGTTGTACGTTATACGTTATACGTTATACGTTATACATTATATGTTATACGTTATACGTCATAGGTTATACGTTATACGTTATACGTTATACGTTATGCGTTATACGCTATACGTTATACGTTATACGTTATACGTTATACGTTATACGTTATACTTTATACGTTATACGTTATACGTTATACGTTATACGTTATACGTTATTCGTTATACGTTATACGTTATACGTTATACGTTATACGTTATACCTTATACGTTATACGTTATACGTTGTACGTTGTACGTTGTACGTTGTACGTTGTACGTTATACGTTATACATTACATGTTATACGTTATACGTTATACGTTATACGTTATACGTTATACGTTATACGTTATACGTTATACGTTATACGTTATACGTTATACGTTATACGTTATACGTTATACGTTATACGTTATACGTTATACGTTATACGTTATACGTTATACGTTATACGTTATACGTTATACGTTATACGTTATACGTTGTACGTTATACGTTATACGTTATACATTATACGTTATTCGTTATACGTTATACGTTATACATTACATGTTTTACGTTATACGTTATACGTTATACGTTATACGTTATACGTTATACGTTATACGTTATACGTTATACGTTATACGTTATACGTTATACGTCATACGTTATACGTCATTCGTAATACGTTATACGTGATACGTTATACGTTGTACGTTATACGTTATACGTTATACGTTATACGTTATACGTTATACGTTATACGTTATACGTTATTCGTTATACGTTATACGTTATACGTTATACGTTATACGTTATACGTTATACGTTATACGTTATACGTTATACGTTATACGTTATACGTTATACGTCATACGTTATACGTTATTCGTAATACGTTATACGTGATACGTTATACGTTGTACGTTATACGTTATACGTTATACGTTATACGTTATACGTTATACGTTATACGTTATACGTTATACGTTATACGTTATACGTTATACGTTATACGTTATTCGTTATACGTTATACGTTATACGATATTCGTTAAACGTTATACGTTATACGTTATACGTCATAAGTTATACGTTATACGTTATACGTTATACGTTATACTTTATACGTTATACGTTATACGTTATACGTTATACGTTATACGTTATACGTTATACGTTATACGTTATACGTTATACGATATACGTTATACGTTATACGTTATACGTTATACGTTATTCGTTATACGTTATACGTTATACGTTATACGTTATACGTTATACGTTATACGTCATACGTTATACGTTATTCGTAATACGTTATACGTGATACGTTATACGTTGTACGTTATACGTTATACGTTATACGTTATACGTTATACGTTATACGTTATACGTGATACGTTATACGTTGTACGTTATACGTTATACGTTATACATTATATGTTATACGTTATACGTCATAGGTTATACGTTATACGTTATACGTCATAGGTTATACGTTATACGTTATACGTTATACGTTATGCGTTATACGTTATACGTTATACGTTATACGTTATACGTTATACGTTATACGTTATACTTTATACGTTATACGTTATACGTTATACGTTATACGTTATACGTTATACGTTATACGTTATACGTTATACGTTATACGATATACGTTACACGTTATACGTTATACGTTATACGTTATACGTTATACGCCATACGTTATACGTTATTCGTAATACGTTATACGTGATACGTTATACGTTGTACGTTATACGTTATACGTTATACGTTATACGTTATACGTTATACGTTATACGTTATACGTTATACGTTGTACGTTATACGTTATACGTTATACGTTATACGTTATACGTTATTCGTTATACGTTATACGTTATACATTATACGTCATACGTTATACGTTATTCGTAATACGTTATACGTGATACGTTATACGTTGTACGTTATACGTTATACGTTATACGTTATAAGTTATACGTCATAGGTTATACGTTATACGTTATACGTTATACGTTATACGTTATACGTTATACGTTATGCGTTATACGTTATACGTTATACGTTATACGTTATACGTTATACGTTATACGTTGTACGTTATACGTTATACGTTATACGTTATACGTTATACGTTATACGTTATACGTCATACGTTATACGTTATTCGTAATACGTTATACGTGATACGTTATACGTTGTACGTTATACGTTATACGTTATACGTTATAAGTTATACGTCATAGGTTATACGTTATACGTTATACGTTATACGTTATACGTTATACGTTATACGTTATGCGTTATACGTTATACGTTATACGTTATACGTTATACGTTATACGTTATACGTTGTACGTTATACGTTATACGTTATACGTTATGCGTTATACGTTATACGTTATACGTTATACGTTATACGTTATACGTTATACGTCATACGTTATACGTTATACGTTATACGTTATACGTTATACGTTATACGATATACGTTATACGTTATATGTTATACGTTATACGTTATACGTTATACGTTATACGTTATACGTTATACGTTCTACGTTATACGTTATACGTTATTCGTTATACGTTATACGTTATACATTACATGTTATACGTTATACGTTATACGTTATACGTTATACGTTATACGTTATACGTTATACGTTATACGTTATACGTTATACGTTATACGTTATACGTTATACGTTATACGTTATACGTTGTACGTTATACGTTATACGTTATACGTTATACGTTATTCGTTATACGTTATACTTTATACATTACATGTTTTACGTTATACGTTATACGTTATACGTTATACGTTATACGTTATACGTTATACGTTATACGTTATGCGTTATACGTCCTACGATATTCGTTATACGTTATACGTTATTAGTTATACGTTATACGTTATACGTTATACGTCATAGGTTATACGTTAGACGTTATGCGTTATACGTTATACGTTATACGTTATACGTTATACGATATACGTTATACGTTATACGTTATACGTTATACGTTATACGTTATACGTTATACGTTATACGTTATACGTTATACGTTATACGTTATACGTTATACGTTATACGTTATACGTTATACGTTATGCGTTATACGTTATGCGTTATACGTTATGCGTTATACGTTATACGTTATACGTTATACGTTATACGTTATACGTTATACGTTATACGTTATACGTTATACGTTATACGTTATACGTTATACGTTATACGTTATACGTTATACGTTATACGTTATACGTTATACGATATACGTTATACGTTATACGTTGTACGCTATACGTTATACTTTATACGTTATACGTTGTACGTTATACGTTGTACGTTATACGTTGTACGTTATACGTTGTACGTTATACGTTGTACGTTATACGTTATACGTTAAACGTTATACGTTATACGTTATACGATATACGTTATACGTTATACGTTATACGTTATACGTTATACGTTGTACGTTATACGTTATACGTTATACGTTATACGTTATACATTACATGTTATACGTTATACGTTATACGTTATACGTTATACGTTATACGTTATACGTTATACGTTATACGTTATACGTTATACGTTATACGTTATACGTTATACGTTATACGTTATACGTTATACGTTGTACGTTATACGTTATACGTTATACGTTATTCGATATACGTTATACGTTATACATTACATGTTATACGTTATACGTTATACGTTATACGTTATACGTTATACGTTATACGTTATACGTTATACGTTATACGTTATACGTTATACGTTATACGTTATACGTTATACGTTATACGTTGTACGCTATACGTTATACTTTATACGTTATACGTTGTACGTTATACGTTGTACGTTATACGTTGTACGTTATACGTTGTACGTTATACGTTGTACGTTATACGTTATACGTTAAACGTTATACGTTGTACGTTATACGTTATACGTTATACGTTATACGTTATACATTACATGTTATACGTTATACGTTATACGTTATACGTTATTCGATATACGTTATACGTTATACATTACATGTTATACGTTATACGTTATACGTTATACGTTATACGATATACGTTATACGTTATACGTTGTACGCTATACGTTATACTTTATACGTTATACGTTGTACGTTATACGTTGTACGTTATACGTTGTACGTTATACGTTGTACGTTATACGTTGTACGTTATACGTTATACGTTAAACGTTATACGTTATACGTTATACGATATACGTTATACGTTATACGTTATACGTTATACGTTATACGTTGTACGTTATACGTTATACGTTATACGTTATACGTTATACATTACATGTTATACGTTATACGTTATACGTTATACGTTATACGTTATACGTTATACGTTATACGTTATACGTTATACGTTATACGTCATACGTTATACGTTATTCGTAATACGTTATACGTGATGCGTTATACGTTATACGTTATTCGTTATACGTTATTCGTTATACGTTATACGTTATACATTACATGTTATACGTTATACGTTATACGTTATACGTTATACGTTATACGTTATACGTTATACGTTATACTTTATACGTTATACGTTATACGTTATACGTTATACGTTATACGTTATACGTTATACGTTATACGTTATACGTTATACGTTATACGTTATACGTTATACGTTATACGTTATACGTTATACGTTATACGTTATACGTTATACGTTATACGTTGTACGTTATACGTTATACGTTATACGTTATTCGATATACGTTATACGTTATACATTACATGTTATACGTTATACGTTATACGTTATACGTTATACGTTATACGTTATACGTTATACGTTATACGTTATACGTTATACGTTATACGTTATACGTCATACGTTATACGTTATTCGTAATACGTTATACGTGATACGCTATACGTTATACGTTATACGTTATACGTTATACGTTATTCGTAATACGTTATACGTGATACGCTATACGTTATACGTTATACGTTATACGTTATACGTTGTACGTTATACGTTATACGTTATACGCTATTCGTTATACGTTATACGTTGTACATTACATGTTATACGTTATACGTTATACGTTATACGTTATACGTTATACGTTATACGTTATACGTTATACGTTATACGTTATACGTTATACGTTATACGTTATACGTTATACGTTATACGTTATACGTTATACGTTATACGTTATACGTTGTACGTTATACGTTATACGTTATACGTTATTCGATATACGTTATACGTTATACATTACATGTTATACGTTATACGTTATACGTTATACGTTATACGTTATACGTTATACGTTATACGTTATACGTTATACGTTATACGTTATACGTTATACGTTATACGTCATACGTTATACGTTATTCGTAATACGTTATACGTGATACGCTATACGTTATACGTTATACGTTATACGTTATACGTTGTACGTTATACGTTATACGTTATACGCTATTCGTTATACGTTATACGTTGTACATTACATGTTATACGTTATACGTTATACGTTATACGTTATACGTTATACGTTATACGTTATACGTTATACGTCATACGTTATACGTTATTCGTAATACGTTATACGTGATGCGTTATACGTTATACGTTATTCGTTATACGTTATACGTTATACGTTATACGTTATACATTACATGTTATACGTTATACGTTATACGTTATACGTTATACGTTATACGTTATACGTTATACGTTATACTTTATACGTTATACGTTATACGTTATACGTTATACGTTATACGTTATACGTTATACGTTATACGTTATACGTTATACGTTATACGTTATACGTTATACGTTATACGTTATACGTTATACGTTATACGTTATACGTTATACGTTATACGTTGTACGTTATACGTTATACGTTATACGTTATTCGATATACGTTATACGTTATACATTACATGTTATACGTTATACGTTATACGTTATACGTTATACGTTATACGTTATACGTTAGACGTTATACGTTATACGTTATACGTTATACGTTATACGTCATACGTTATACGTTATTCGTAATACGTTATACGTGATACGCTATACGTTATACGTTATACGTTATACGTTATACGTTGTACGTTATACGTTATACGTTATACGTTATTCGTTATACGTTATACGTTGTACATTACATGTTATACGTTATACGTTATACGTTATACGTTATACGTTATACGTTATACGTTATACGTTATACGTCATACGTTATACGTTATTCGTAATACGTTATACGTGATGCGTTATACGTTATACGTTATTCGTTATACGTTATACGTTATACGTTATACGTTATACATTACATGTTATACGTTATACGTTATACGTTATACGTTATACGTTATACGTTATACGTTATACGTTATACTTTATACGTTATACGTTATACGTTATACGTTATACGTTATACGTTATACGTTATACGTTATACGTTATACGTTATACGTTATACGTTATACGTTATACGTTATACGTTATACGTTCTACGTTGTACGTTGTACGTTGTACGTTGTACGTTATACGTTATACGTTATACGTTATACGTTATACGTTATACGTTATACGTTATACGTTATACGTTATACGTTATACGTTGTACGTTATACGTTATACGTTATACGTTATTCGTTATACGTTATACGTTATACGTTATACGTTATTCGTTATACGTCATAAGTTATACGTTATACGTTATACGTTATACGTTATACGTTATGCGTTATGCGTTCTTCGTTACACGTTATACGTTATTCGGTATGCGTTACACGTTATACGTTATACGTTATACGTTATACGTTATACGTTATACGTTATACGTTATACGTTATACGTTATACGTTATACGTTATTCGTTATACGTTATACGTTATACATTACATGTTTTACGTTATACGTTATACGTTATACATTATATGTTATACGTTCTACGTTATACGTTGTACGTTGTACGTTGTACGTTATACGTTATACGTTATACGTTATACGTTATACGTTATACGTTATACGTTATACGTTATACGTTATACGTTATACGTTATACGTTATACGTTGTACGTTATACGTTATACGTTATACGTTATACGTTATACGTTATACGTTATACGTTATACGTTGTTCGTTATACGTTATACGTTATACGATATTCGTTATACGTTATACGTTATACGTTATACGTCATAAGTTATACGTTATACGTTATACGTTATACGTTATACGTCATAGGTTATACGTTATACGTTATGCGTTATACGTTATACGTTATACGTTATACGTTATACGTTATACGTTATACGTCATACGTTATACGTTATACGTTATACGTTATACGTTATACGTTATACGTTATACGTTATACGTTATATGTTATACGTTATACGTTATACGTTATACGTTATACGTTCTACGTTATACGTTATACGTTATTCGTTATACGTTATACGTTATACATTACATGTTATACGTTATACGTTATACGTTATACGTTATACGTTATACGTTATACGTTATACGTTATACGTTATACGTTATACGTTATACGTTATACGTTATACGTTATACGTTATACGTTATACGTTATACGTTATACGTTATACGTTATACGTCATACGTTATACGTTATTCGTAATACGTTATACGTGATGCGTTATACGTTATACGTTATTCGTTATACGTTATACGTTATACGTTATACATTACATGTTATACGTTATACGTTATACGTTATACGTTATACGTTATACGTTATACGTTATACGTTATACGTTATACGTTATACGTTATACGTTATACGTTATACGTTATACGTTATACGTTATACGTTATACGTTATACGTTATACGTTATACGTTATACGTTATACGTTATACGTTATACGTTATACGTTATACGTTGTACGTTATACGTTATACGTTATACATTATACGTTATTCGTTATACGTTATACGTTATACATTACATGTTTTACGTTATACGTTATACGTTATACGTTATACGTTATACGTTATACGTTATACGTTATACGTTATACGTTATACGTTATACGTTATACGTTATACGTTATACGTTATACGTCATACGTTATACGTCATTCGTAATACGTTATACGTGATACGTTATACGTTGTACGTTATACGTTATACGTTATACGTTATACGTTATACGTTATACGTTATACGTTATTCGTTATACGTTATACGTTATACGTTATACGTTATACGTTATACGTTATACGTTATACGTTATACGTTATACGTTATACGTTATACGTTATACGTTATACGTTATACGTCATACGTTATACGTTATTCGTAATACGTTATACGTGATACGTTATACGTTGTACGTTATACGTTATACGTTATACGTTATACGTTATACGTTATACGTTATACGTTATACGTTATACGTTATACGTTATACGTTATACGTGATACGTTATACGTTGTACGTTATACGTTATACGTTATACATTATATGTTATACGTTATACGTCATAGGTTATACGTTATACGTTATACGTCATAGGTTATACGTTATACGTTATACGTTATACGTTATGCGTTATACGTTATACGTTATACGTTATACGTTATACGTTATACGTTATACGTTATACTTTATACGTTATACGTTATACGTTATACGTTATACGTTATACGTTATACGTTATACGTTATACGTTATACGTTATACGATATACGTTACACGTTATACGTTATACGTTATACGTTATACGTTATACGCCATACGTTATACGTTATTCGTAATACGTTATACGTGATACGTTATACGTTGTACGTTATACGTTATACGTTATACGTTATACGTTATACGTTATACGTTATACGTTATACGTTATACGTTGTACGTTATACGTTATACGTTATACGTTATACGTTATACGTTATTCGTTATACGTTATACGTTATACATTACATGTTTTACGTTATACGTTATACGTTATACGTTATACGTTATACGTTATACGTTATACGTTATACGTTATACGTTATACGTTATACGTCATACGTTATACGTTATTCGTAATACGTTATACGTGATACGTTATACGTTGTACGTTATACGTTATACGTTATACGTTATAAGTTATACGTCATAGGTTATACGTTATACGTTATACGTTATACGTTATACGTTATACGTTATACGTTATGCGTTATACGTTATACGTTATACGTTATACGTTATACGTTATACGTTATACGTTGTACGTTATACGTTATACGTTATACGTTATTCGTTATACGTTATGCGTTATACATTACATGCTATACGTTATACGTTATACGTTATACGTTATACGTTATACGTTATACGTTATACGTTATACGTTATACGTTGTTCGTTATACGTTATACGTTATACGATATTCGTTATACGTTATACGTTATACGTTATACGTCATAAGTTATACGTTATACGTTATACGTTATACGTTATACGTCATAGGTTATACGTTATACGTTATGCGTTATACGTTATACGTTATACGTTATACGTTATACGTTATACGTTATACGTCATACGTTATACGTTATACGTTATACGTTATACGTTATACGTTATACGATATACGTTATACGTTATATGTTATACGTTATACGTTATACGTTATACGTTCTACGTTCTACGTTATACGTTATACGTTATTCGTTATACGTTATACGTTATACATTACATGTTATACGTTATACGTTATACGTTATACGTTATACGTTATACGTTATACGTTATACGTTATACGTTATACGTTATACGTTATACGTTATACGTTATACGTTATACGTTATACGTTATACGTTGTACGTTATACGTTATACGTTATACGTTATACGTTATTCGTTATACGTTATACTTTATACATTACATGTTTTACGTTATACGTTATACGTTATACGTTATACGTTATACGTTATACGTTATACGTGATACGTTATACGTTGTACGTTATACGTTATACGTTATACGTTATACGTTATACGTTATACGTTATACGTTATACGTTATACGTTATACGTTATACGTTATACGTTATACGTTATACGTTATACGTTATACGTTATACGTTATACGTTATACGTTATACGTTATACGTTATACGTTATACGTTGTACGTTGTACGTTGTACGTTGTACGTTATACGTTATACGTTATACGTTATACGTTATACGTTATACGTTATACGTTATACGTTATACGTTATACGTTATACGTTGTACGTTATACGTTATACGTTATACGTTATTCGTTATACGTTATACGTTATACGTTATACGTTATACGTTATTCGTTATACGTCATAAGTTATACGTTATACGTTATACGTTATACGTTATACGTTATGCGTTATACGTCCTACGATATTCGTTATACGTTATACGTTATTAGTTATACGTTATACGTTATACGTTATACGTCATAGGTTATACGTTAGACGTTATGCGTTATACGTTATACGTTATACGTTATACGTTATACGATATACGTTATACGTTATACGTTATACGTTATACGTTATACGTTATACGTTATACGTTATACGTTATACGTTATACGTTATACGTTATACGTTATACGTTATACGTTATACGTTATGCGTTATACGTTATGCGTTATACGTTATGCGTTATACGTTATACGTTATACGTTATACGTTATACGTTATACGTTATACGTTATACGTTATACGTTATACGTTATACGTTATACGTTATACGTTATACGTTATACGTTATACGTTATACGTTATACGTTATACGTTATACGATATACGTTATACGTTATACGTTGTACGCTATACGTTATACTTTATACGTTATACGTTGTACGTTATACGTTGTACGTTATACGTTGTACGTTATACGTTGTACGTTATACGTTGTACGTTATACGTTATACGTTAAACGTTATACGTTATACGTTATACGATATACGTTATACGTTATACGTTATACGTTATACGTTATACGTTGTACGTTATACGTTATACGTTATACGTTATACGTTATACATTACATGTTATACGTTATACGTTATACGTTATACGTTATACGTTATACGTTATACGTTATACGTTATACGTTATACGTTATACGTTATACGTTATACGTTATACGTTATACGTTATACGTTATACGTTGTACGTTATACGTTATACGTTATACGTTATTCGATATACGTTATACGTTATACATTACATGTTATACGTTATACGTTATACGTTATACGTTATACGTTATACGTTATACGTTATACGTCATACGTTATACGTTATTCGTAATACGTTATACGTGATACGCTATACGTTATACGTTATACGTTATACGTTATACGTTGTACGTTATACGTTATACGTTATACGTTATTCGTTATACGTTATACGTTGTACATTACATGTTATACGTTATACGTTATACGTTATACGTTATACGTTATACGTTATACGTTATACGTTATACGTTATACGTCATACGTTATACGTTATTCGTAATACGTTATACGTGATGCGTTATACGTTATACGTTATTCGTTATACGTTATACGTTATACGTTATACGTTATACATTACATGTTATACGTTATACGTTATACGTTATACGTTATACGTTATACGTTATACGTTATACGTTATACTTTATACGTTATACGTTATACGTTATACGTTATACGTTATACGTTATACGTTATACGTTATACGTTATACGTTATACGTTATACGTTATACGTTATACGTTATACGTTATACGTTATACGTTGTACGTTGTACGTTGTACGTTGTACGTTATACGTTATACGTTATACGTTATACGTTATACGTTATACGTTATACGTTATACGTTATACGTTATACGTTATACGTTGTACGTTATACGTTATACGTTATACGTTATTCGTTATACGTTATACGTTATACGTTATACGTTATTCGTTATACGTCATAAGTTATACGTTATACGTTATACGTTATACGTTATACGTTATGCGTTATGCGTTCTTCGTTACACGTTATACGTTATTCGGTATGCGTTACACGTTATACGTTATACGTTATACGTTATACGTTATACGTTATACGTTATACGTTATACGTTATACGTTATACGTTATACGTTATTCGTTATACGTTATACGTTATACATTACATGTTTTACGTTATACGTTATACGTTATACATTATATGTTATACGTTCTACGTTATACGTTGTACGTTGTACGTTGTACGTTATACGTTATACGTTATACGTTATACGTTATACGTTATACGTTATACGTTATACGTTATACGTTATACGTTATACGTTATACGTTATACGTTATACGTTATACGTTATACGTTATACGTTGTTCGTTATACGTTATACGTTATACGATATTCGTTATACGTTATACGTTATACGTTATACGTCATAAGTTATACGTTATACGTTATACGTTATACGTTATACGTCATAGGTTATACGTTATACGTTATGCGTTATACGTTATACGTTATACGTTATACGTTATACGTTATACGTTATACGTCATACGTTATACGTTATACGTTATACGTTATACGTTATACGTTATACGTTATACGTTATACGTTATATGTTATACGTTATACGTTATACGTTATACGTTATACGTTCTACGTTATACGTTATACGTTATTCGTTATACGTTATACGTTATACATTACATGTTATACGTTATACGTTATACGTTATACGTTATACGTTATACGTTATACGTTATACGTTATACGTTATACGTTATACGTTATACGTTATACGTTATACGTTATACGTTATACGTTATACGTTATACGTTATACGTTATACGTTATACGTTATACGTCATACGTTATACGTTATTCGTAATACGTTATACGTGATGCGTTATACGTTATACGTTATTCGTTATACGTTATACGTTATACGTTATACATTACATGTTATACGTTATACGTTATACGTTATACGTTATACGTTATACGTTATACGTTATACGTTATACGTTATACGTTATACGTTATACGTTATACGTTATACGTTATACGTTATACGTTATACGTTATACGTTATACGTTGTACGTTATACGTTATACGTTATATGTTGTTCGTTATACGTTATACGTTATACATTACATGTTATACGTTATACGTTGTACGTTATACGTTATACGTTATACGTTATACGTTATACTTTATACGTTATACGTTATACGTTATACGTTATACGTTATACGTTATACGTTATACGTCATACGTTATACGTTATACGTTATACGTTATGCGTTATACGTTATGCGTTATACGTTATGCGTTATACGTTATGCGTTATACGTTATACGTTATACGTTATACGTTATACGTTATACGTTATACGTTATACGTTATACGTTATACGTTATACGTCATACGTTATACGTTATACGTTATACGTTATGCGTTATACGTTATGCGTTATACGTTATGCGTTATACGTTATGCGTTATACGTTATACGTTATACGTTATACGTTATACGTTATACGTTATACGTTATACGTTATACGTTATACGTTATACGTTGTACGTTATACGTTGTACGTTATACGTTGTACGTTATACGTTGTACGTTATACGTTGTACGTTATACGTTGTACGTTATACGTTATACGTTATACGTTATACGTTATACGTTATACGTTATACGTTATACGTTATACGTTATACGTTATACGTTATACGTTGTTCGTTATACGTTATACGTTATACGTTATTCGTTATACGTTATACGTTATACGTTATACGTCATAAGTTATACGTTATACGTTATACGTTATACGTTATACGTTATACGTTATACGTTATACGTTATACGTTATACGTCATACGTTATACGTTATTCGTAATACGTTATACGTGATACGTTATACGTTGTACGTTATACGTTATACGTTATACGTTATAAGTTATACGTTATACGTCATAGGTTATACGGATTATACGTTATACGTTATACGTTATACGTTATTCGTTATACGTTATACGTTATACGTTATACGTTATACGTTATGAGTTATACGTTATACGTTATACGTTATACGTTATACGTTATACGTTATACGTTATACGTTATACGTTATACGTTATACGTTATACGTTATACGTTATACGTTATACGTTATACGTTATACGTCATACGTTATACGTTATACGTTATACGTTATGCGTTATACGTTATGCGTTATACGTTATGCGTTATACGTTATGCGTTATACGTTATACGTTATACGTTATACGTTATACGTTATACGTTATACGTTATACGTTATACGTTATACGTTATACGTTATACGTTATACGTTATACGTTATACGTTATACGTTATACGTTATACGTTATACGTTGTTCGTTATACGTTATACGTTATACGTTATTAGTTATACGTTATACGTTATACGTTCTACGATATACGTTATACGTTATACGTTATACGTTATACGTTATACGTTATACGTTATACGTTATACGTTATACGTTATACGTTATACGTTATACGTTATACGTTATACGTTATACGTTATACGTTGTACGTTATACGTTATACGTTATACGTTATACGTTATACGTTATTCGTTATACGTTATACGTTATACATTACGTGTTTTACGTTATACGTTATACGTTATACGTTATACGTTGTACGTTATACGTTATACGTTATACGTTATAAGTTATACGTTATACGTCATAGGTTATACGGATTATACGTTATACGTTATACGTTATACGTTATTCGTTATACGTTATACGTTATACGTTATACGTTATACGTTATGAGTTATACGTTATACGTTATACGTTATACGTTATACGTTATACGTTATACGTTATACGTTATACGTTATACGTTATACGTTATACGTTATACGTTATACGTTATACGTTATACGTTATACGTTATACGTTATACGTTATACGTTATACGTTATACGTTATTCGTTATACGTTATACGTTATACATTACATGTTTTACGTTATACGTTATACGTTATACGTTATACGTTATACGTTATACGTTATACGTTATACGTTATACGTTATACGTTATACGTCATACGTTATACGTTATTCGTAATACGTTATACGTGATACGTTATACGTTGTACGTTATACGTTATACGTTATACGTTATAAGTTATACGTTATACGTCATAGGTTATACGTTATACGTTATACGTTATACGTTATACGTTATACGTTATACGTTATACGTTATACGTTATACGTTATACGTTATACGCTATACGTTATACGTTATACGTTATACGTTATACGTTATAGGTTATACGTTATACGTTATACGTTATACGTTATACGTTATACGTTATACGTTGTACGTTGTACGTTGTACGTTGTACGTTATACGTTATACGTTATACGTTATACGTTATACATTATACGTTATACGATATACGTTATACGTTATGCGTTATGCGTTCTTCGTTACACCTTATACGTTATTCGGTATGCGTTACACGTTATACGTTATACGTTATACGTTATACGTTATACGTTATACGTTATACGTTATACGTTATACGTTATACGTTATACGTTATACGTTATTCGTTATACGTTATACGTTATACATTACATGTTTTACGTTATACGTTATACGTTATACATTATATGTTATACGTTCTACGTTATACGTTGTACGTTGTACGTTGTACGTTGTACGTTATACGTTATACGTTATACGTTATACGTTATACGTTATACGTTATACGTTATACGTTATACGTTATACGTTATACGTTATACGTTATACGTTATACGTTATTCGTTATACGTTATACGTTATACGTTATACGTTATACGTTATGAGTTATACGTTATACGTTATACGTTATACGTTATACGTTATACGTTATACGTTATACGTTATACGTTATACGTTATACGTTATACGTTATACGTTATACGTTATACGTTATACGTTATACGTTATACGTTATACGTTATACGTTATTCGTTATACGTTATACGTTATACATTACATGTTTTACGTTATACGTTATACGTTATACGTTATACGTTATACGTTATACGTTATACGTTATACGTTATACGTTATACGTTATACGTTATACGTTATACGTTATTCGTAATACGTTATACGTGATACGTTATACGTTGTACGTTATACGTTATACGTTATACGTTATAAGTTATACGTTATACGTCATAGGTTATACGTTATACGTTATACGTTATACGTTATACGTTATACGTTATACGTTATACGTTATACGTTATACGTTATACGTTATACGCTATACGTTATACGTTATACGTTATACGTTATACGTCATAAGTTATACGTTATACGTTATACGTTATACGTTATACGTTATGCGTTATACGTCCTACGATATTCGTTATACGTTATACGTTATTAGTTATACGTTATACGTTATACGTTCTACGATATACGTTATACGTTATACGTTATACGTTATACGTTATACGTTATACGTTATACGTTATACGTTATACGTTATACGTTATACGTTATACGTTATACGTTATACGTTATACGTTATACGTTGTACGTTATACGTTATACGTTATACGTTATACGTTATACGTTATTCGTTATACGTTATACGTTATACATTACGTGTTTTACGTTATACGTTATACGTTATACGTTATACGTTGTACGTTATACGTTATACGTTATACGTTATAAGTTATACGTTATACGTCATAGGTTATACGGATTATACGTTATACGTTATACGTTATACGTTATTCGTTATACGTTATACGTTATACGTTATACGTTATACGTTATGAGTTATACGTTATACGTTATACGTTATACGTTATACGTTATACGTTATACGTTATACGTTATACGTTATACGTTATACGTTATACGTTATACGTTATACGTTATACGTTATACGTTATACGTTATACGTTATACGTTATACGTTATTCGTTATACGTTATACGTTATACATTACATGTTTTACGTTATACGTTATACGTTATACGTTATACGTTATACGTTATACGTTATACGTTATACGTTATACGTTATACGTTATACGTCATACGTTATACGTTATTCGTAATACGTTATACGTGATACGTTATACGTTGTACGTTATACGTTATACGTTATACGTTATAAGTTATACGTTATACGTCATAGGTTATACGTTATACGTTATACGTTATACGTTATACGTTATACGTTATACGTTATACGTTATACGTTATACGTTATACGTTATACGTTATACGCTATACGTTATACGTTATACGTTATACGTTATACGTTATACGTTATACGTTATACGTTATACGTTATACGTTATACGTTATACGTTATACGTTATACGTTGTACGTTGTACGTTGTACGTTGTACGTTATACGTTATACGTTATACGTTATACGTTATACATTATACGTTATACGATATACGTTATACGTTATACGTCATACGTTATACGTTATACGTCATACGTTATACGTTATTCGTAATACGTTATACGTGATACGTTATACGTTGTACGTTATACGTTATACGTTATACGTTATAAGTTATACGTTATACGTCATAGGTTATACGTTATACGTTATACGTTATACGTTATACGTTATACGTTATACGTTATACGTTATACGTTATACGTTATACGTTATACGCTATACGTTATACGTTATACGTTATACGTTATACGTTATACGTTATACGTTATACGTTATACGTTATACGTTATACGTTATACGTTATACGTTGTACGTTGTACGTTGTACGTTGTACGTTATACGTTATACGTTATACGTTATACGTTATACATTATACGTTATACGATATACGTTATACGTTATGCGTTATGCGTTCTTCGTTACACCATATACGTTATTCGGTATGCGTTACACGTTATACGTTATACGTTATACGTTATACGTTATACGTTATACGTTATACGTTATACGTTATACGTTATACGTTATACGTTATACGTTATACGTTATACGTTATACGTTATACGTTATACGTTATACGTTATACGTTATACGTTATACGTTATACGTTATACGTCATACGTTATACGTTATTCGTAATACGTTATACGTGATACGTTATACGTTGTACGTTATACGTTATACGTTATACGTTATAAGTTATACGTTATACGTCATAGGTTATACGTTATACGTTATACGTTATACGTTATACGTCATAGGTTATACGTTATACGTTATACGTTATACGTTATACGTTATACGTTATACGTTATACGTTATACGTTATACGTTATACGTTATACGCTATACGTTATACGTTATACGTTATACGTTATACGTCATAAGTTATACGTTATACGTTATACGTTATACGTTATACGTTATGCGTTATACGTCCTACGATATTCGTTATACGTTATACGTTATTAGTTATACGTTATACGTTATACGTTCTACGATATACGTTATACGTTATACGTTATACGTTATACGTTATACGTTATACGTTATACGTTATACGTTATACGTTATCCGTTATACGTTATACGTTATACGTTATACGTTGTACGTTGTACGTTATACGTTCTACGTTATACGTTCTACGTTATACGTTATTCGTTATACGTTATACGTTATACATTACGTGTTTTACGTTATACGTTATACGTTATACGTTATACGTTGTACGTTATACGTTATACGTTATACGTTATAAGTTATACGTTATACGTCATAGGTTATACGGATTATACGTTATACGTTATACGTTATACGTTATTCGTTATACGTTATACGTTATACGTTATACGTTATACGTTATGAGTTATACGTTATACGTTATACGTTATACGTTATACGTTATACGTTATACGTTATACGTTATACGTTATACGTTATACGTTATACGTTATACGTTATACGTTATACGTTATACGTTATACGTTATACGTTATACGTTATACGTTATTCGTTATACGTTATACGTTATACATTACATGTTTTACGTTATACGTTATACGTTATACGTTATACGTTATACGTTATACGTTATACGTTATACGTTATACGTTATACGTTATACGCTATACGTTATACGTTATACGTTATACGTTATACGTCATAAGTTATACGTTATACGTTATACGTTATACGTTATACGTTATGCGTTATACGTCCTACGATATTCGTTATACGTTATACGTTATTAGTTATACGTTATACGTTATACGTTCTACGATATACGTTATACGTTATACGTTATACGTTATACGTTATACGTTATACGTTATACGTTATACGTTATACGTTATACGTTATACGTTATACGTTATACGTTATACGTTGTACGTTCTACGTTATACGTTATACGTTATACGTTATACGTTATACGTTATTCGTTATACGTTATACGTTATACATTACGTGTTTTACGTTATACGTTATACGTTATACGTTATACGTTGTACGTTATACGTTATACGTTATACGTTATAAGTTATACGTTATACGTCATAGGTTATACGGATTATACGTTATACGTTATACGTTATACGTTATTCGTTATACGTTATACGTTATACGTTATACGTTATACGTTATGAGTTATACGTTATACGTTATACGTTATACGTTATACGTTATACGTTATACGTTATACGTTATACGTTATACGTTATACGTTATACGTTATACGTTATACGTTATACGTTATACGTTATACGTTATACGTTATACGTTATACGTTATTCGTTATACGTTATACGTTATACATTACATGTTTTACGTTATACGTTATACGTTATACGTTATACGTTATACGTTATACGTTATACGTTATACGTTATACGTTATACGTTATACGTCATACGTTATACGTTATTCGTAATACGTTATACGTGATACGTTATACGTTGTACGTTATACGTTATACGTTATACGTTATAAGTTATACGTTATACGTCATAGGTTATACGTTATACGTTATACGTTATACGTTATACGTTATACGTTATACGTTATACGTTATACGTTATACGTTATACGTTATACGCTATACGTTATACGTTATACGTTATACGTTATACGTTATACGTTATACGTTATACGTTATACGTTATACGTTATACGTTATACGTTATACGTTGTACGTTGTACGTTGTACGTTGTACGTTATACGTTATACGTTATACGTTATACGTTATACATTATACGTTATACGATATACGTTATACGTTATGCGTTATGCGTTCTTCGTTACACCTTATACGTTATTCGGTATGCGTTACACGTTATACGTTATACGTTATACGTTATACGTTATACGTTATACGTTATACGTTATACGTTATACGTTATACGTTATACGTTATACGTTATTCGTTATACGTTATACGTTATACATTACATGTTTTACGTTATACGTTATACGTTATACATTATATGTTATACGTTCTACGTTATACGTTGTACGTTGTACGTTGTACGTTATACGTTATACGTTATACGTTAGACGTTATACGTTATACGTTATACGTTATACGTTATACGTTATACGTTATACGTTATACGTTATACGTTATACGTTATACGTTATACGTTATACGTTATACGTTGTACGTTATACGTTATACGTTATACGTTATTCGTTATACGTTATGCGTTATACATTACATGCTATACGTTATACGTTATACGTTATACGTTATACGTTATACGTTATACGTTATACGTTATACGTTATACGTTGTTCGTTATACGTTATACGTTATACGATATTCGTTATACGTTATACGTTATACGTTATACGTCATAAGTTATACGTTATACGTTATACGTTATACGTTATACGTCATAGGTTATACGTTATACGTTATGCGTTATACGTTATACGTTATACGTTATACGTTATACGTTATACGTTATACGTCATACGTTATACGTTATACGTTATACGTTATACGTTATACGTTATACGTTATACGTTATACGTTATATGTTATACGTTATACGTTATACGTTATACGTTATACGTTCTACGTTATAAGTTATACGTTATTCGTTATACGTTATACGTTATACATTACATGTTATACGTTATACGTTATACGTTATACGTTATACGTTATACGTTATACGTTATACGTTATACGTTATACGTTATACGTTATACGTTATACGTTATACGTTATACGTTGTACGTTATACGTTATACGTTATACGTTGTACGTTATACGTTATACGTTATACGTTATACGTTATTCGTTATACGTTATACTTTATACATTACATGTTTTACGTTATACGTTATACGTTATACGTTATACGTTATACGTTATACGTTATACGTTATACGTTGTTCGTTATACGTTATACGTTATACGATATTCGTTATACGTTATACGTTATACGTTATACGTCATAAGTTATACGTTATACGTTATACGTTATACGTTATACGTCATAGGTTATACGTTATACGTTATGCGTTATACGTTATACGTTATACGTTATACGTTATACGTTATACGTTATACGTCATACGTTATACGTTATACGTTATACGTTATACGTTATACGTTATACGTTATACGTTATACGTTATATGTTATACGTTATACGTTATACGTTATACGTTATACGTTCTACGTTATACGTTATACGTTATTCGTTATACGTTATACGTTATACATTACATGTTATACGTTATACGTTATACGTTATACGTTATACGTTATACGTTATACGTTATACGTTATACGTTATACGTTATACGTTATACGTTATACGTTATACGTTATACGTTATACGTTATACGTTATACGTTATACGTTATACGTCATACGTTATACGTTATTCGTAATACGTTATACGTGATACGTTATACGTTATGCGTTATACGTTATACGTTATTCGTTATACGTTATACGTTATACGTTATACATTACATGTTATACGTTATACGTTATACGTTATACGTTATACGTTATACGTTATACGTTATACGTTATACGTTATACGTTATACGTTATACGTTATACGTTATACGTTATACGTTATACGTTATACGTTACACGTTATACGTTATACGTTATACGTTATACGTTATGCGTTATACGTTATACGTTATACGTTATACGTTATACGTTATACGTTATACGTTATACGTTATACGTTATACGTTGTACGTTGTACGTTGTACGTTGTACGTTATACGTTATACGTTATACGTTATACGTTATACGTTATACGTTATACGTTATACGTTATACGTTGTACGTTATACGTTATACGTTATACGTTATTCGTTATACGTTATACGTTATACGTTATACGTTATTCGTTATACGTTATACGTTATACGTTATACGTTATACGTTATACGTTATACGTTATACGTTATACGTTATACGTTATACGTTATACGTTATACGTTATACGTTATACGTTATACGTTATACGTCATACGTTATACGTTATTCGTAATACGTTATACGTGATACGTTATACGTTGTACGTTATACGTTATACGTTATACGTTATAAGTTATACGTTATACGTCATAGGTTATACGTTATACGTTATACGTTATACGTTATACGTTATACGTTATACGTTATGCGTTATACGTTATACGTTATACGTTATACGTTTAACGTTATACGTTATACGTTATACGTTATACGTTATACATTATACGTTATACGATATACGTTATACGTTATGCGTTATGCGTTCTTCGTTACACGTTATACGTTATTCGGTATGCGTTACACGTTATACGTTATACGTTATACGTTATACGTTATACGTTATACGTTATACGTTATACGTTATACGTTATACGTTATACGTTATTCGTTATACGTTATACGTTGTACATTACATGTTTTACGTTATACGTTATACGTTATACATTATATGTTATACGTTATACGTTATACGTTATACGTTATACGATATACGTTATACGTTATACGCTGTACGCTATACGTTATACTTTATACGTTATAGGTGTTACGTTATACGTTATTCGTTATACGTTATACGTTATACGTTATACGTTATACTTTATACGTTATACGTTATACGTTATACGTTATGCGTTATACGTTATACGTTATACGTTACACGTTATACGTTATACGTTATACGTCATACGTTATACGTCATTCGTAATACGTTATACGTGATACGTTGTACGTTGTACGTTATACGTTATACGTTATACGTTATACGTTATACGTTATACGTTATACGTTATACGTTATACGTTATACGTTATACGTTATACGTTATACGTTATACGTTATACGTTATACGTTATACGTTGTACGTTATACGTTATACGTTATACGTTATTCGTTATACGTTATACGTTATACGTTATACGTTATACGTTATACGTTATACGTTATACGTTATACGTTATACGTTATACGTTATACGTTATACGTTATACGTTGTACGTTATACGTTATACGTTATACGTTATTCGTTATACGTTATACGTTATACATTACATGTTATACGTTATACGTTATACGTTATACGTTATACGTTATACGTTATACGTTATACGTTATACGTTATACGTTCTACGTTATACGTTATACGTTATTCGTTATACGTTATACGTTATACATTACATGTTATACGTTATACGTTATACGTTATACGTTATACGTTATACGTTATACGTTATACGTTATACGTTATACGTTATACGTTATACGTTATACGTTATACGTTATACGTTATACGTTATACGTTATACGTTGTACGTTATACGTTATACGTTATACGTTATACGTTATTCGTTATACGTTATACTTTATACATTACATGTTTTACGTTATACGTTATACGTTATACGTTATACGTTATACGTTATACGTTATACGTTATACGTTGTTCGTTATACGTTATACGTTATACGATATTCGTTATACGTTATACGTTATACGTTATACGTCATAAGTTATACGTTATACGTTATACGTTATACGTTATACGTCATAGGTTATACGTTATACGTTATGCGTTATACGTTATACGTTATACGTTATACGTTATACGTTATACGTTATACGTCATACGTTATACGTTATACGTTATACGTTATACGTTATACGTTATACGTTATACGTTATACGTTATATGTTATACGTTATACGTTATACGTTATACGTTATACGTTCTACGTTATACGTTATACGTTATTCGTTATACGTTATACGTTATACATTACATGTTATACGTTATACGTTATACGTTATACGTTATACGTTATACGTTATACGTTATACGTTATACGTTATACGTTATACGTTATACGTTATACGTTATACGTTATACGTTATACGTTATACGTTATACGTTATACGTTATACGTTATACGTCATACGTTATACGTTATTCGTAATACGTTATACGTGATGCGTTATACGTTATACGTTATTCGTTATACGTTATACGTTATACGTTATACATTACATGTTATACGTTATACGTTATACGTTATACGTTATACGTTATACGTTATACGTTATACGTTATACGTTATACGTTATACGTTATACGTTATACGTTATACGTTATACGTTATACGTTATACGTTATACGTTATACGTTACACGTTATACGTTATACGTTATACGTTATACGTTATACGTTATACGTTATACGTTATACGTTATACGTTATACGTTATACGTTATACGTTATACGTTATACGTTATACGTTATACGTTATACGTTGTACGTTGTACGTTGTACGTTGTACGTTATACGTTATACGTTATACGTTATACGTTATACGTTATACGTTATACGTTATACGTTATACGTTGTACGTTATACGTTATACGTTATACGTTATTCGTTATACGTTATACGTTATACGTTATACGTTATTCGTTATACGTTATACGTTATACGTTATACGTTATACGTTATACGTTATACGTTATACGTTATACGTTATACGTTATACGTTATACGTTATACGTTATACGTTATACGTTATACGTCATACGTTATACGTTATTCGTAATACGTTATACGTGATACGTTATACGTTGTACGTTATACGTTATACGTTATACGTTATAAGTTATACGTTATACGTCATAGGTTATACGTTATACGTTATACGTTATACGTTATACGTTATACGTTATACGTTATGCGTTATACGTTATACGTTATACGTTATACGTTTAACGTTATACGTTATACGTTATACGTTATACGTTATACATTATACGTTATACGATATACGTTATACGTTATGCGTTATGCGTTCTTCGTTACACGTTATACGTTATTCGGTATGCGTTACACGTTATACGTTATACGTTATACGTTATACGTTATACGTTATACGTTATACGTTATACGTTATACGTTATACGTTATACGTTATTCGTTATACGTTATACGTTGTACATTACATGTTTTACGTTATACGTTATACGTTATACATTATATGTTATACGTTATACGTTATACGTTATACGTTATACGATATACGTTATACGTTATACGCTGTACGCTATACGTTATACTTTATACGTTATAGGTGTTACGTTATACGTTATTCGTTATACGTTATACGTTATACGTTATACGTTATACTTTATACGTTATACGTTATACGTTATACGTTATGCGTTATACGTTATACGTTATACGTTACACGTTATACGTTATACGTTATACGTCATACGTTATACGTCATTCGTAATACGTTATACGTGATACGTTGTACGTTGTACGTTATACGTTATACGTTATACGTTATACGTTATACGTTATACGTTATACGTTATACGTTATACGTTATACGTTATACGTTATACGTTATACGTTATACGTTATACGTTATACGTTATACGTTGTACGTTATACGTTATACGTTATACGTTATTCGTTATACGTTATACGTTATACATTACATGTTATACGTTATACGTTATACGTTATACGTTATACGTTATACGTTATACGTTATACGTTATACGTTATACTTTATACGTTATACGTTATACGTTATACGTTATGCGTTATACGTTATACGTTATACGTTATACGTTACACGTTATACGTTATACGTTATACGATATACGTTATACGTTATACGTTGTACGCTATACGTTATACTTTATACGTTATAGGTGTTACGTTATACGTTATACGTTATACGTTATTCGTAATACGTTATACGTGATACGTTATACGTTATTCGTAATACGTTATACGTGATACGTTATACGTTGTACGTTATACGTTATACGTTATACGTTATACATTATACGTTATACGTTATACGTTATACGTTATACGTTATACGTTATACGTTATACGTCATACGTTATACGTTATTCGTAATACGTTATACGTTATACGTTATACGTTGTACGTTATACGTTATACGTTATACGTTATAAGTTATACGTTATACGTCATAGGTTATACGTTATACGTTATACGTTATACGTTATACGTTATACGTTATACGTTATGCGTTATACGTTATACGTTATACGTTATACGTTTAACGTTATACGTTATACGTTATACGTTATACGTTATACATTATACGTTATACGATATACGTTATACGTTATGCGTTATGCGTTCTTCGTTACACGTTATACGTTATTCGGTATGCGTTACACGTTATACGTTATACGTTATACGTTATACGTTATACGTTATACGTTATACGTTATACGTTATACGTTATACGTTATACGTTATTCGTTATACGTTATACGTTGTACATTACATGTTTTACGTTATACGTTATACGTTATACATTATATGTTATACGTTATACGTTATACGTTATACGTTATACGATATACGTTATACGTTATACGCTGTACGCTATACGTTATACTTTATACGTTATAGGTGTTACGTTATACGTTATTCGTTATACGTTATACGTTATACGTTATACGTTATACTTTATACGTTATACGTTATACGTTATACGTTATGCGTTATACGTTATACGTTATACGTTACACGTTATACGTTATACGTTATACGTCATACGTTATACGTCATTCGTAATACGTTATACGTGATACGTTGTACGTTGTACGTTATACGTTATACGTTATACGTTATACGTTATACGTTATACGTTATACGTTATACGTTATACGTTATACGTTATACGTTATACGTTATACGTTATACGTTATACGTTATACGTTATACGTTGTACGTTATACGTTATACGTTATACGTTATTCGTTATACGTTATACGTTATACATTACATGTTATACGTTATACGTTATACGTTATACGTTATACGTTATACGTTATACGTTATACGTTATACTTTATACGTTATACGTTATACGTTATACGTTATGCGTTATACGTTATACGTTATACGTTATACGTTACACGTTATACGTTATACGTTATACGATATACGTTATACGTTATACGTTGTACGCTATACGTTATACTTTATACGTTATAGGTGTTACGTTATACGTTATACGTTATACGTTATTCGTAATACGTTATACGTGATACGTTATACGTTATTCGTAATACGTTATACGTGATACGTTATACGTTGTACGTTATACGTTATACGTTATACGTTATACATTATACGTTATACGTTATACATTACATGTTATACGTTATACGTTATACGTTATACGTTATACGTTATACGTTATACGTTATACGTTATACGTTATACGTTATACGTTGTACGTTATACGTTATACGTTATACGTTATACGTTATACGTTATACGTTATACGTTATACGTTATACGTTATACGTCATGCGTTATACGTTATACGTTATTCGGTATGCGTTACACGTTATACGTTATACGTTATACGTTATACGTTATACGTTATACGTTATACGTTATACGTTATACGTTATACGTTATGCGTTATACGTTATACGTTATACATTACATGTTATACGTTATACGTTGTACGTTATACGTTATACGTTATACGTCATAGGTTATACGTTATATGTTATACGTTATACGTTATACGTAATACGTTATACGTTATACGTTATACGTTATACGTCATACGTTATACGTTATAGGTGTTACGTTATACGTTATACGTTATACGTTATACGTTATTCGTAATACGTTATACGTGATACGTTATACGTTGTACGTTATACGTTATACGTTATACGTTATACATTATACGTTATACGTTATACGATATACGTTATACGTTATACGTTGTACGCTATACGTTATACTTTATACGTTATAGGTGTTACGTTATACGTTATACGTTATACGTTATTCGTAATACGTTATACGTGATACGTTATACGTTATACGTTGTACGTTATACGTTATACGTTATACGATATACGTTATACGTTATACGCTGTACGCTATACGTTATACTTTATACGTTATAGGTGTTACGTTATACGTTATTCGTTATACGTTATACGTTATACGTTATACGTTATACTTTATACGTTATACGTTATACGTTATACGTTATGCGTTATACGTTATACGTTATACGTTACACGTTATACGTTATACGTTATACGTCATACGTTATACGTCATTCGTAATACGTTATACGTGATACGTTGTACGTTGTACGTTATACGTTATACGTTATACGTTATACGTTATACGTTATACGTTATACGTTATACGTTATACGTTATACGTTATACGTTATACGTTATACGTTATACGTTATACGTTATACGTTATACGTTGTACGTTATACGTTATACGTTATACGTTATTCGTTATACGTTATACGTTATACATTACATGTTATACGTTATACGTTATACGTTATACGTTATACGTTATACGTTATACGTTATACGTTATACTTTATACGTTATACGTTATACGTTATACGTTATGCGTTATACGTTATACGTTATACGTTATACGTTACACGTTATACGTTATACGTTATACGATATACGTTATACGTTATACGTTGTACGCTATACGTTATACTTTATACGTTATAGGTGTTACGTTATACGTTATACGTTATACGTTATTCGTAATACGTTATACGTGATACGTTATACGTTATTCGTAATACGTTATACGTGATACGTTATACGTTGTACGTTATACGTTATACGTTATACGTTATACATTATACGTTATACGTTATACGTTATACGTTATACGTTATACGTTATACGTCATACGTTATACGTTATTCGTAATACGTTATACGTTATACGTTATACGTTGTACGTTATACGTTATACGTTATACGTTATAAGTTATACGTTATACGTCATAGGTTATACGTTATACGTTATACGTTATACGTTATACGTTATACGTTATACGTTATGCGTTATACGTTATACGTTATACGTTATACGTTTAACGTTATACGTTATACGTTATACGTTATACGTTATACATTATACGTTATACGATATACGTTATACGTTATGCGTTATGCGTTCTTCGTTACACGTTATACGTTATTCGGTATGCGTTACACGTTATACGTTATACGTTATACGTTATACGTTATACGTTATACGTTATACGTTATACGTTATACGTTATACGTTATACGTTATTCGTTATACGTTATACGTTGTACATTACATGTTTTACGTTATACGTTATACGTTATACATTATATGTTATACGTTATACGTTATACGTTATACGTTATACGATATACGTTATACGTTATACGCTGTACGCTATACGTTATACTTTATACGTTATAGGTGTTACGTTATACGTTATTCGTTATACGTTATACGTTATACGTTATACGTTATACTTTATACGTTATACGTTATACGTTATACGTTATGCGTTATACGTTATACGTTATACGTTACACGTTATACGTTATACGTTATACGTCATACGTTATACGTCATTCGTAATACGTTATACGTGATACGTTGTACGTTGTACGTTATACGTTATACGTTATACGTTATACGTTATACGTTATACGTTATACGTTATACGTTATACGTTATACGTTATACGTTATACGTTATACGTTATACGTTATACGTTATACGTTATACGTTGTACGTTATACGTTATACGTTATACGTTATTCGTTATACGTTATACGTTATACATTACATGTTATACGTTATACGTTATACGTTATACGTTATACGTTATACGTTATACGTTATACGTTATACTTTATACGTTATACGTTATACGTTATACGTTATGCGTTATACGTTATACGTTATACGTTATACGTTACACGTTATACGTTATACGTTATACGTTATACGATATACGTTATACGTTATACGTTGTACGCTATACGTTATACTTTATACGTTATAGGTGTTACGTTATACGTTATACGTTATACGTTATTCGTAATACGTTATACGTGATACGTTATACGTTATTCGTAATACGTTATACGTGATACGTTATACGTTGTACGTTATACGTTATACGTTATACGTTATACATTATACGTTATACGTTATACATTACATGTTATACGTTATACGTTATACGTTATACGTTATACGTTATACGTTATACGTTATACGTTATACGTTATACGTTATACGTTGTACGTTATACGTTATACGTTATACGTTATACGTTATACGTTATACGTTATACGTTATACGTTATACGTTATACGTCATGCGTTATACGTTATACGTTATTCGGTATGCGTTACACGTTATACGTTATACGTTATACGTTATACGTTATACGTTATACGTTATACGTTATACGTTATACGTTATACGTTATGCGTTATACGTTATACGTTATACATTACATGTTATACGTTATACGTTGTACGTTATACGTTATACGTTATACGTCATAGGTTATACGTTATATGTTATACGTTATACGTTATACGTAATACGTTATACGTTATACGTTATACGTTATACGTCATACGTTATACGTTATAGGTGTTACGTTATACGTTATACGTTATACGTTATACGTTATTCGTAATACGTTATACGTGATACGTTATACGTTGTACGTTATACGTTATACGTTATACGTTATACATTATACGTTATACGTTATACGATATACGTTATACGTTATACGTTGTACGCTATACGTTATACTTTATACGTTATAGGTGTTACGTTATACGTTATACGTTATACGTTATTCGTAATACGTTATACGTGATACGTTATACGTTATACGTTGTACGTTATACGTTATACGTTATACGTTATACGTTATACGTTATACGTTATACGTTATACGTTATACGTTATACGTTATACGTTATACGTTATACGTTATACGTTATACGTTATACGTTATACGTTATACGTCATGCGTTATACGTTTTACGTTATTCGTTATACGTTATCCGTTACACGTTATACGCTATACGTTATACGTTATACGTTATACGTTATACGTTATACGTTATACGTTATACGTTATACGTAATACGTTATACGTTATACGTTATACGTTATACGTTATACGTCATGCGTTATACGTTTTACGTTATTCGTTATACGTTATCCGTTACACGTTATACGTTGTACGTTGTACATTGTACGTTGTACGTTATACGTTATACGTTATACGTTATACGTTATACGTTATACGTTATACGTTATACGTTATACGTTATACGTTATACGTTATACGTTATACATTACATGTTATACGTTATACGTTATATGTTATACGTTATACGTTATACGTTATACGTTATACTTTATACGTTATACGTTATACGTTATACGTTATGCGTTATACGTTATACGTTATACGTTACACGTTATACGTTATACGTTATACGTTATACGATATACGTTATACGTTAGACGCTGTACGCTATACGTTATACTTTATACGTTATAGGTGTTACGTTATACGTTATACGTTATACGTTATTCGTAATACGTTATACGTGATACGTTATACGTTGTACGTTATACGTTATACGTTATACGTTACACATTATACGTTATACGTTATACATTACATGTTATACGTTATACGTTATACGTTATACGTTATACGTTATACGTCATAGGTTATTCGTTATATGTTATACGTTATACGTTATACGTAATACGTTATACGTTATACGTTATACGTTATACGTCATACGTTATACGTTATAGGTGTTACGTTATACGTTATACGTTATACGTTATACGCTATTCGTAATACGTTATACGTGATACGTTATACGTTATACGTTGTACGTTATACGTTATACGTTATACGTTATACGTTATTCGTTATACGTTATACGTTATACATTACATGTTTTACGTTACACGTTATACGTTATACCTTATACGTTATACGTTATACGTTATACGTTATACGTTATACGTTATACGTCATACGTTATACGTCATTCGTAATACGTTATACGTGATACGTTATACGTTGTACGTTATACGTTATACGTTATACTTTATACGTTATACGTTATACGTTATACGTTATACGTTATACGTTGTACGTTATACGTTATACGTTATACGTTATACGTTATTCGTTATACGTTATACGTTATACATTACATGTTTTACGTTATACGTTATACGTTATACGTTATACGTTATACGTTATACGTTATACGTTATACGTTATACGTTATACGTCATACGTTATACGTCATTCGTAATACGTTATACGTGATACGTTATACGTTGTACGTTATACGTTGTACGTTATACGTTATACGTTATACGTTATACGTTATACGTTATACGTTATACGTTATACGTTATACGTTATACGTTATACGTTATACGTTATACGTTATACGTTATGCGTTATACGTTATACGTTATACGTTATACGTTATACGTTATACGTTATACGTTATACGTTATACGTTATACGTTATACGTTATACGTTATACGTTATACGTTATACGTTATACGTTATACGTTATACGTTATACGTTGTACGTTGTACGTTGTACGTTGTACGTTATACGTTATACGTTATACGTTATACGTTATACGTTATACGTTATACGTTATACGTTATACGTTATACGTTATACGTTATACGTTATACGTTATACGTTATACGTTGTACGTTATACGTTATACGTTATACGTTATTCGTTATACGTTATACGTTATACATTACATGTTATACGTTATACGTTATACGTTATACGTTATACGTTATACGTTATACGTTATACTTTATACGTTATACGTTATACGTTATACGTTATGCGTTATACGTTATACGTTATACGTTACACGTTATACGTTATACGTTATACGATATACGTTTTACGTTATACGTTGTACGCTATACGTTATACTTTATACGTTATAGGTGTTACGTTATACGTTATACGTTATTCGTAATACGTTATACGTGATACGTTATACGTTGTACGTTATACGTTATACGTTATACGTTACACATTATACGTTATACGTTATACATTACATGTTATACGTTATACGTTATACGTTATACGTTATACGTTATACGTCATAGGTTATACGTTATATGTTATACGTTATACGTTATACGTAATACGTTATACGTTATACGTTATACGTTATACGTCATACGTTATACGTTATAGGTGTTACGTTATACGTTATACGTTATACGTTATACGTTATTCGTAATACGTTATACGTGATACGTTATACGTTGTACGTTATACGTTATACGTTATACGTTATACATTATACGTTATACGTAATACATTACACGTTATACGTTATACGTTAAACGTTATACGTTATACGTTATACGTTATACGTTATACGTTATACGTTATACGTTATACGTTATACGTTATACGTTATACGTTATACGTTATACGTTATACGTCATGCGTTATACGTTTTACGTTATTCGTTATACGTTATCCGTTACACGTTATACGTTATACGTTATACGTTATACGTTATACGTTATACGTTATACGTTATACGTTTACGTTATGCGTTTTACGTTATTCGTTATATGTTATACGTTATACGATGTGCGTTATACGTTATACGTTATACGTTATACGTTGTACGTTATACGTTATACGTTATACGTTATACGTTATACGTTATACGTTATACGTTATACGTTATACGTTATACGTTATACGTTATACGTTATACGTTGTACGTTATACGTTATACGTTATACGTTATTCGTTATACGTTATACGTTATACATTACATGTTATACGTTATACGTTATACGTTATACGTTATACGTTATACGTTATACGTTATACGTTATATTTTATACGTTATACGTTATACGTTATACGTTATGCGTTATACGTTATACGTTATACGTTACACGTTATACGTTATACGTTATACGATATACGTTTTACGTTATACGTTGTACGCTATACGTTATACTTTATACGTTATAGGTGTTACGTTATACGTTATACGTTATTCGTAATACGTTATACGTGATACGTTATACGTTGTACGTTATACGTTATACGTTATACGTTACACATTATACGATATACGTTATACATTACATGTTATACGTTATACGTTATACGTTATACGTTATACGTTATACGTTATACGTCATAGGTTATACGTTATATGTTATACGTTATACGTTATACGAAATACGTTATACGTTATACGTTATACGTTATACGTCATACGTTATACGTTATAGGTGTTACGTTATACGTTATACGTTATACGTTATACGTTATTCGTAATACGTTATACGTGATACGTTATACGTGATACGTTATACGTTGTACGTTATACGTTATACGTTATACGTTATACATTATACGTTATACGTAATACATTACACGTTATACGTTATACGTTAAACGTTATACGTTATACGTTATACGTTATACGTTATACGTTATACGTTATACGTTATACGTTATACGTTATACGTTATACGTTATACGTTATACGTTATACGTTATACGTCATGCGTTATACGTTTTACGTTATTCGTTATACGTTATCCGTTACACGTTATACGTTACACGTTATACGTTATACGTTATACGTTATACGTTATACGTTATACGTTATACGTTATGCGTTTTACGTTATTCGTTATATGTTATACGTTATACGATGTGCGTTATACGTTATACGTTATACGTTATACGTTGTACGTTATACGTTATACGTTATACGTTATACGTTATACGTTATACGTTATACGTTATACGTTATACGTTATACGTTATACATTATACGTTATACGTTAAACGTTATACGTTATACGTTATACGTTCTACGTTATACGTTGTACGTTATACGTCATAGGTTATACGTTATATGTTATACGTTATACGTTATACGTAATACGTTGTACGTTATACGTTATACGTTATACGTCATACGTTATACGTTATAGGTGTTACGTTATACGTTATACGTTATACGTTATACGTTATTCGTAATACGTTATACGTGATACGTTATACGTTATACGTTGTACGTTATACGTTATACGTTATACGTTATACGTTATACGTTATACGTTATTCGTTATACGTTATACGTTATACATTACATGTTTTACGTTATACGTTATACGTCATACGTTATACGTCATTCGTTATACGTTATACGTTTTACGTTATACGTTGTACGTTATACGTTATACGTTATACGTTATACGTTATACGTTATACGTTATACGTTATACGTTATACGTTATACGTTATACGTTATACGTTGTACGTTATACGTTATACGTTATACGTTATACGTTATACGTTATACGTTATACTTTATACGTTATACGTTATACGTTATACGTTATGCGTTATACGTTATACGTTATACGTTATAGGTGTTACGTTATACGTTATACGTTATACGTTATACGTTACACGTTATACGTTATACGTTATACGATATACGTCATACGTTATACGTTATAGGTGTTACGTTATACGTTATACGTTATACGTTATACGTTATTCGTAATACGTTATACGTGATACGTTATACGTTGTACGTTATACGTTATACGTTATACGTTATACATTATACGTTATACGTTATACATTACATGTTATACGTTATACGTTATACGTTATACGTCAGACGTTATACGTTATACGTTATACGTTATACGTTATACGTTATACGTTATACGTTATACGTTATACGTTATACGTTATACGTTATACGTTATACGTTATACGTTATACGTTATACGTTATACGTTATACGTTATACGTCATGCGTTATACGTTTTACGTTATTCGTTATACGTTATCCGTTACACGTTATACGTTATACGTTATACGTTATACGTTATACGTTATACGTTATACGTTATACGTTATACGTTATACGTTATACGTTATGCGTTTTACGTTATTCGTTATATGTTATACGTTATACGATGTGCGTTATACGTTATACGTTATACGTTATACGTTATACGTTATAAGTTATACGTTATACGTTATACGTCATACGTTATACGTTATAGGTGTTACGTTATACGTTATACGTTATACGTTATACGTTATTCGTAATACGTTATACGTGATACGTTATACGTTATACGTTGTACGTTATACGTTATACGTTATACGTTATACGTTATACGTTATTCGTTATACGTTATACGTTATACATTACATGTTTTACGTTATACGTTATACGTCATACGTTATACGTCATTCGTTATACGTTATACGTGATACGTTATACGTTGTACGTTATACGTTATACGTTATACGTTATACGTTATACGTTATACGTTATACGTTATACGTTATACGTTGTACGTTATACGTTATACGTTATTCGTTATACGTTATACGTTATACCTTATACGTTATACGTTATACGTTATACGTTATACGTTATACGTTATACGTTATACGTTATACGTTATACGTTATACGTTATACGTTATACGTTATACGTTATACGTTATACGTTATACGTCATGCGTTATACGTTTTACGTTATTCGTTATAGGTTATCCGTTACACGTTATACGTTATACGTTATACGTTATACGTTATACGTTATACGTTATACGTTACACATTATACGATATACGTTATACATTACATGTTATACGTTATACGTTATACGTTATACGTTATACGTTATACGTCATAGGTTATACGTTATATGTTATACGTTATACGTTATACGTAATACGTTATACGTTATACGTTATACGTTATACGTCATACGTTATACGTTATAGGTGTTACGTTATACGTTATACGTTATACGTTATACGTTATTCGTAATACGTTATACGTGATACGTTATACGTGATACGTTATACGTTGTACGTTATACGTTATACGTTATACGTTATACATTATACGTTATACGTAATACATTACACGTTATACGTTATACGTTAAACGTTATACGTTATACGTTATACGTTATACGTTATACGTTATACGTTATACGTTATACGTTATACGTTATACGTTATACGTTATACGTTATACGTTATACGTTATACGTCATGCGTTATACGTTTTACGTTATTCGTTATACGTTATCCGTTACACGTTATACGTTATACGTTATACGTTATACGTTATACGTTATACGTTATACGTTATACGTTATACGTTATGCGTTTTACGTTATTCGTTATATGTTATACGTTATACGATGTGCGTTATACGTTATACGTTATACGTTATACGTTGTACGTTATACGTTATACGTTATACGTTATACGTTATACGTTATACGTTATACGTTATACGTTATACGTTATACGTTATACATTATACGTTATACGTTAAACGTTATACGTTATACGTTATACGTTCTACGTTATACGTTGTACGTTATACGTCATAGGTTATACGTTATATGTTATACGTTATACGTTATACGTAATACGTTGTACGTTATACGTTATACGTTATACGTCATACGTTATACGTTATAGGTGTTACGTTATACGTTATACGTTATACGTTATACGTTATTCGTAATACGTTATACGTGATACGTTATACGTTATACGTTGTACGTTATACGTTATACGTTATACGTTATACGTTATACGTTATACGTTATTCGTTATACGTTATACGTTATACATTACATGTTTTACGTTATACGTTATACGTCATACGTTATACGTCATTCGTTATACGTTATACGTTTTACGTTATACGTTGTACGTTATACGTTATACGTTATACGTTATACGTTATACGTTCTACGTTATACGTTATACGTTATACGTTATACGTTATACGTTATACGTTGTACGTTATACGTTATACGTTATACGTTATACGTTATACGTTATACGTTATACTTTATACGTTATACGTTATACGTTATACGTTATGCGTTATACGTTATACGTTATACGTTATAGGTGTTACGTTATACGTTATACGTTATACGTTATACGTTACACGTTATACGTTATACGTTATACGATATACGTCATACGTTATACGTTATAGGTGTTACGTTATACGTTATACGTTATACGTTATACGTTATTCGTAATACGTTATACGTGATACGTTATACGTTGTACGTTATACGTTATACGTTATACGTTATACATTATACGTTATACGTTATACATTACATGTTATACGTTATACGTTATACGTTATACGTCAGACGTTATACGTTATACGTTATACGTTATACGTTATACGTTATACGTTATACGTTATACGTTATACGTTATACGTTATACGTTATACGTTATACGTTATACGTTATACGTTATACGTTATACGTTATACGTTATACGTCATGCGTTATACGTTTTACGTTATTCGTTATACGTTATCCGTTACACGTTATACGTTATACGTTATACGTTATACGTTATACGTTATACGTTATACGTTATACGTTATACGTTATACGTTATACGTTATGCGTTTTACGTTATTCGTTATATGTTATACGTTATACGATGTGCGTTATACGTTATACGTTATACGTTATACGTTATACGTTATAAGTTGTACGTTATACGTTATACGTCATACGTTATACGTTATAGGTGTTACGTTATACGTTATACGTTATACGTTATACGTTATTCGTAATACGTTATACGTGATACGTTATACGTTATACGTTGTACGTTATACGTTATACGTTATACGTTATACGTTATACGTTATTCGTTATACGTTATACGTTATACATTACATGTTTTACGTTATACGTTATACGTCATACGTTATACGTCATTCGTTATACGTTATACGTGATACGTTATACGTTGTACGTTATACGTTATACGTTATACGTTATACGTTATACGTTATACGTTATACGTTATACGTTATACGTTGTACGTTATACGTTATACGTTATTCGTTATACGTTATACGTTATACCTTATACGTTATACGTTATACGTTATACGTTATACGTTATACGTTATACGTTATACGTTATACGTTATACGTTATACGTTATACGTTATACGTTATACGTTATACGTTATACGTTATACGTCATGCGTTATACGTTTTACGTTATTCGTTATACGTTATCCGTTACACGTTATACGTTATACGTTATACGTTATACGTTATACGTTATACGTTATACGTTATACGTTATACGTTATACGTTATGCGTTTTACGTTATTCGTTATATGTTATACGTTATACGATGTGCGTTATACGTTATACGTTATACGTTATACGTTATACGTTATAAGTTATACGTTATACGTTATACGTTATACGTTATACGTTATACGTTATACGTTATACGTTATACGTTATACGTTATACGTTATACGTTATACGTTATACGTTATACGTTATACGTTATACGTTCTACGTTCTACGTTATACGTTGTACGTTATACGTTGTACGTTATACGTTGTACGTTATACGTTGTACGTTATACGTTGTACGTTATACGTTATACGTTATACGTTATACGTTATACGTTATACGATATACGTTATACGTAATACGTTATACGTTATACGTTATACGTTATACGTTGTATGTTATACGTTAAACGATATTCGTTATACGTTATACGTTATACATTACATGTTATACGTTATACGTTATACGTTATACGTTATACGTTATACGTTATACGTTATACGTTATACGTTATACGTTATACGTTATACGTTATACGTTATACGTTATACGTTATACGTTATACGTTATACGTTATACGTTATACGTTATACGTTATACGTTATACGTTATACGTTATACGTTGTACGTTGTACGTTGTACGTTATACGTTATACGTTATACGTTATACGTTCTACGTTATACGTTATACGTTATACGTTATACGTTCTACGTTATACGTTATACGTTATACGTTATACGTTATACGTTATACGTTATACGTTGTACGTTATACGTTATACGTTATACGTTATACGTTATACGTTATTCGTTATACGTTATACGGTATACATTACATGTTATACGTTATACGTTATACGTTATACGTTATACGTTATACGTTATACGTTATACGTTATACTTTATACGTTATACGTTATACGTTATACGTTATGCGTTATACGTTATACGTTATACGTTATAGGTGTTACGTTATACGTTATACGTTATACGTTATCCGTTACACGTTATACGTTATACGTTATACGATATACGTTATACGTTATACGTTGTACGCTATACGTTATACTTTATACGTTATAGGTGTTACGTTATACGTTATACGTTATACGTTATTCGTAATACGTTATACGTGATACGTTATACGTTGTACGTTATACGTTATACGTTATACGTTACACATTATACGTTATACGTTATACATTACATGTTATACGTTATACGTTATACGTTATACGTTATACGTTATACGTTATACGTCATAGGTTATACGTTATATGTTATACGTTATACGTTATACGTAATACGTTATACGTTATACGTTATACGTCATACGTCATACGTTATACGTTATAGGTGTTACGTTATACGTTATACGTTATACGTTATACGTTATTCGTAATACGTTATACGTGATACGTTATACGTTGTACGTTATACGTTATACGTTATACGTTATACATTATACGTTATACGTTATACATTACATGTTATACGTTATACGTTATACGTTATACGTCAGACGTTATACGTTATACGTTATACGTTATACGTTATACGTTATACGTTATACGTTATACGTTATACGTTATACGTTATACGTTATACGTTATACGTTATACGTTATACGTTATACGTTATACGTTATACGTTATACGTTATACGTTATACGTCATGCGTTATACGTTTTACGTTATTCGTTATACGTTATCCGTTACACGTTATACGTTATACGTTATACGTTATACGTTATACGTTATACGTTATACGTTATACGTTATACGTTATACGTTATGCGTTTTACGTTATTCGTTATATGTTATACGTTATACGATGTGCGTTATACGTTATACGTTATACGTTATACGTTATACGTTATACGTTATACGTTATACGTTATACGTTATACGTTATACGTTATACGTTATACGTTATATGTTATACGTTATACGTTATACGTTATACGTTATACGTTATACGTTATACGTTATACGTTATACGTTCTACGTTCTACGTTATACGTTGTACGTTATACGTTGTACGTTATACGTTGTACGTTATACGTTGTACGTTATACGTTGTACGTTATACGTTATACGTTATACGTTATACGTTATACGTTATACGATATACGTTATACGTTATACGTTATACGTTATACGTTATACGTTATACGTTGTACGTTATACGTTAAACGTTATTCGTTATACGTTATACGTTATACATTACATGTTATACGTTATACGTTATACGTTATACGTTATACGTTATACGTTATACGTTATACGTTATACGTTATACGTTATACGTTATACGTTATACGTTATACGTTATACGTTATACGTTATACGTTATACGTTATACGTCATGCGTTATACGTTTTACGTTATTCGTTATACGTTATCCGTTACACGTTATACGTTATACGTTATACGTTATACGTTATACGTTATACGTTATACGTTATACGTTATACGTTATACGTTATACGTTATACGTTATACGTTATACGTTGTACGTTGTACGTTATACGTTATACGTTATACGTTATACGTTATACGTTATACGTTGTACGTTATACGTTATACGTGATACGTTATACGTTGTACGTTATACGTTATACGTTATACGTTACACATTATACGTTATACGTTATACATTACATGTTATACGTTATACGTTATACGTTATACGTTATACGTTATACGTCATAGGTTATACGTTATATGTTATACGTTATACGTTATACGTAATACGTTATACGTTATACGTTATACGTTATACGTCATACGTTATACGTTATAGGTGTTACGTTATACGTTATACGTTATACGGTATACGTTATTCGTAATACGTTATACGTGATACGTTATACGTTGTACGTTATACGTTATACGTTATACGTTACACATTATACGTTATACGTTATACGTTATACGTTGTACGTTATACGTTATACGTTATACGTTATACGTTATACGTTATACGTTGTACGTTGTACGTTATACGTTATACGTTATACGTTATACGTTATACGTTATACGTTGTACGTTATACGTTATACGTGATACGTTATACGTTGTACGTTATACGTTATACGTTATACGTTACACATTATACGTTATACGTTATACATTACATGTTATACGTTATACGTTATACGTTATACGTTATACGTTATACGTTATACGTCATGCGTTATACGTTTTACGTTATTCGTTATACGCTATCCGTTACACGTTATACGTTATACGTTATACGTTATACGTTATACGTTATACGTTATACGTTATACGTTATACGTTATACGTTATACGTTATACGTTATACGTTATACGTTGTACGTTGTACGTTATACGTTATACGTTATACGTTATACGTTATACGTTATACGTTGTACGTTATACGTTATACGTGATACGTTATACGTTGTACGTTATACGTTATACGTTATACGTTACGCATTATACGTTATACGTTATACATTACATGTTATACGTTATACGTTATACGTTATACGTTATACGTTATACGTCATAGGTTATACGTTATATGTTATACGTTATACGTTATACGTAATACGTTATACGTTATACGTTATACGTTATACGTCATACGTTATACGTTATAGGTGTTACGTTATACGTTATACGTTATACGTTATACGTTATTCGTAATACGTTATACGTGATACGTTATACGTTGTACGTTATACGTTATACGTTATACGTTATACATTATACGTTATACGTTATACATTACATGTTATACGTTATACGTTATACGTTATACGTCAGACGTTATACGTTATACGTTATACGTTATACGTTATACGTTATACGTTATACGTTATACGTTATACGTTATACGTTATACGTTTTACGTTATAGGTTATACGTTAAACGTTATACGTTATACGTTATACGTTATACGTTATACGTCATGCGTTATACGTTTTACGTTATTCGTTATACGTTATCCGTTACACGTTATACGTTATACGTTATACGTTATACGTTATACGTTATACGTTATACGTTATACGTTATACGTTATACGTTATGCGTTTTACGTTATTCGTTATATGTTATACGTTATACGATGTGCGTTATACGTTATACGTTATACGTTATACGTTATACGTTATAAGTTATACGTTATACGTTATACGTTATACGTTATACGTTATACGTTATACGTTATACGTTATACGTTATACGTTATACGTTATACGTTATACGTTATACGTTATACGTTATACGTTATACGTTATACGTTCTACGTTCTACGTTATACGTTGTACGTTATACGTTGTACGTTATACGTTGTACGTTATACGTTGTACGTTATACGTTGTACGTTATACGTTATACGTTATACGTTATACGTTATACGTCATACGATATACGTTATACGTTATACGTTATACGTTATACGTTATACGTTATACGTTGTACGTTATACGTTAAACGATATTCGTTATACGTTATACGTTATACATTACATGTTATACGTTATACGTTATACGTTATACGTTATACGTTATACGTTATACGTTATACGTTATACGTTATACGTTATACGTTATACGTTATACGTTATACGTTATACGTTATACGTTATACGTTATTCGTTATACGTTATACGTTATACATTACATGTTATACGTTATACGTTATACGTTATACGTTATACGTTATACGTTATACGTTATACGTTATACGTTATACTTTATACGTTATACGTTATACGTTATACGTTATGCGTTATACGTTATACGTTATACGTTACACGTTATACGTTATACGTTATACGATATACGTTATACGTTATACATTACATGTTTTACGTTATACGTTATATGTTATACGTTATACGTTATACGTTATACGTTATACGTTATACGTTATACGTTATACGTTATACGTTATACGTTATACGTTATACGTCATACGTTATACGTCATTCGTTATACGTTATACGTGTTACGTTATACGTTGTACGTTATACGTTATACGTTATACGTTATACGTTATACGTTATACGTTATACGTTATACGTTATACGTTATACGTTATACGTTGTACGTTATACGTTATACGTTATACGTTATACGTTATTCGTTATACGTTATACGTTATACATTACATGTTTTACGTTATACGTTATACGTTATACGTTATACGTTATACCTTATACGTTATACGTTATACGTTATACGTTATACGTCATACGTTATACGTCATTCGTAATACGTTATACGTGATACGTTATACGTTGTACGTTATACGTTATACGTTATACGTTATACGTTATACGTTATACCTTATACGTTATACGTAAACGTTATACATTACATGTTATACGTTATACGTTATACGTTATACGTTATACGTTATACGTTATACGTTATACGTTATACGTTATACGTTATACGTTATACGTTATACGTTATACGTTATACGTTATACGTTATACGTTATACGTTATACGTCATACGTTATACGTCATTCGTAATACGTTATACGTGATACGTTATACGTTGTACGTTATACGTTATACGTTATACGTTATACGTTATACGTTATACGTTATACGTTATACGTTATACATTATACGTTATACGTTATACATTACATGTTATACGTTATACGTTATACGTTATACGTTATACGTTAAACGTTATACGTTATACGTTATACGTTATACGTTATACGTTATACGTTATACGTTGTACGTTATACGTTATACGTTATACGTTATTCGTTATACGTTATACGTTATACATTACATGTTATACGTTATACGTTATACGTTATACGTCATACGTTATACGTCATTCGTTATACGTTATACGTGATACGTTATACGTTGTACGTTATACGTTATACGTTATACGTTATACGTTATACGTTATACGTTATACGTTATACGTTATACGTTATACGTTATACGTTGTACGTTATACGTTATACGTTATACGTTATACGTTATTCGTTATACGTTATACGTTATACATTACATGTTTTACGTTATACGTTATACGTTATACGTTATACGTTATACCTTATACGTTATACGTTATACGTTATACGTTATACGTCATACGTTATACGTTATACGTTATACGTTATACGTTATACGTTATACGTTATACGTTATACGTTATACGTCATACGTTATACGTCATTCGTAATACGTTATACGTGATACGTTATACGTTGTACGTTATACGTTATACGTTATACGTTATACGTTATACGTTATACCTTATACGTTATACGTTATACGTTATACATTACATGTTATACGTTATACGTTATACGTTATACGTTATACGTTATACGTTATACGTTATACGTTATACGTTATACGTTATACGTTATACGTTATACGTTATACGTTATACGTTATACGTTATACGTTATACGTTATACGTTATACGTTATACGTTATACGTTATACGTTATACGTTATACGTCATGCGTTATACGTTTTACGTTATTCGTTATACGTTATCCGTTACACGTTATACGTTATACGTCATACGTTATACGTTATACGTTATACGTTGTACGTTGTACGTTATACGTTATACGTTATACGTTATACGTTATACGTTATACGTTGTACGTTATACGTTATACGTTATACGTTATACGTTATACGTTATACGTTATACGTTGTACGTTATACGTTATACGTTATACGTTATTCGTTATACGTTATACGTTATACATTACATGTTATACGTTATACGTTATACGTTATACGTTATACGTTATACGTTATACGTTATACGTTATACGTTGTACGTTGTACGTTATACGTTATACGTTATACGTTATACGTTATACGTTATACGTTGTACGTTATACGTTATACGTGATACGTTATACGTTGTACGTTATACGTTATACGTTATACGTTACACATTATACGTTATACGTTATACATTACATGTTATACGTTATACGTTATACGTTATACGTTATACGTTATACGTCATAGGTTATACGTTATATGTTATACGTTATACGTTATACGTAATACGTTATACGTTATACGTTATACGTTATACGTCATACGTTATACGTTATAGGTGTTACGTTATACGTTATACGTTATACGTTATACGTTATTCGTAATACGTTATACGTGATACGTTATACGTTGTACGTTATACGTTATACGTTATACGTTATACATTATACGTTATACGTTATACATTACATGTTATACGTTATACGTTATACGTTATACGTCAGACGTTATACGTTATACGTTATACGTTATACGTTATACGTTATACGTTATACGTTATACGTTATACGTTGTACGTTGTACGTTATACGTTATACGTTATACGTTATACGTTATACGTTATACGTTGTACGTTATACGTTATACGTGATACGTTATACGTTGTACGTTATACGTTATACGTTATACGTTACACATTATACGTTATACGTTATACATTACATGTTATACGTTATACGTTATACGTTATACGTTATACGTTATACGTCATAGGTTATACGTTATATGTTATACGTTATACGTTATACGTAATACGTTATACGTTATACGTTATACGTTATACGTCATACGTTATACGTTATAGGTGTTACGTTATACGTTATACGTTATACGTTATACGTTATTCGTAATACGTTATACGTGATACGTTATACGTTATACGTTATACGTTATACGTTATACGTTATACGTTATACGTTATACGTTCTACGTTCTACGTTATACGTTGTACGTTATACGTTGTACGTTATACGTTGTACGTTATACGTTGTACGTTATACGTTGTACGTTATACGTTATACGTTATACGTTATACGTTATACGTCATACGATATACGTTATACGTTATACGTTATACGTTATACGTTATACGTTATACGTTGTACGTTATACGTTAAACGATATTCGTTATACGTTATACGTTATACATTACATGTTATACGTTATACGTTATACGTTATACGTTATACGTTATACGTTATACGTTATACGTTATACGTTATACGTTATACGTTATACGTTATACGTTATACGTTATACGTTATACGTTATACGTTATACGTTATACGTTATACGTTATACGTTATACGTTATACGTTATACGTCATGCGTTATACGTTTTACGTTATTCGTTATACGTTATCCGTTACACGTTATACGTTATACGTTATACGTTATACGTTATACGTTATACGTTATACGTTATACGTTATACGTTATACGTCATACGTTATACGTTATACGTTATACGTTGTACGTTGTACGTTATACGTTATACGTTATACGTTATACGTTATACGTTATACGTTGTACGTTATACGTTATACGTTATACGTTATACGTTATACGTTATACGTTATACGTTGTACGTTATACGTTATAAGTTATACGTTATTCGTTATACGTTATACGTTATACATTACATGTTATACGTTATACGTTATACGTTATACGTTATACGTTATACGTTATACGTTATACGTTATACGTTATACTTTATACGTTATACGTTATACGTTATACGTTATGCGTTATACGTTATACGTTATACGTTACACGTTATACGTTATACGTTATACGATATACGTTATACGTTATACATTACATGTTTTACGTTATACGTTATATGTTATACGTTATACGTTATACGTTATACGTTATACGTTATACGTTATACGTTATACGTTATACGTTATACGTTATACGTTATACGTCATACGTTATACGTCATTCGTTATACGTTATACGTGATACGTTATACGTTATACCTTATACGTTATACGTTATACGTTATACATTACATGTTATACGTTATACGTTATACGTTATACGTTATACGTTATACGTTATACGTTATACGTTATACGTTATACGTTATACGTTATACGTTATACGTTATACGTTATACGTTATACGTTATACGTTATACGTTATACGTTATACGTTATACGTTATACGTCATACGTTATACGTCATTCGTAATACGTTATACGTGATACGTTATACGTTGTACGTTATACGTTATACGTTATACGTTATACGTTATACGTTATACGTTATACGTTATACGTTATACGTTATACGTTATACGTTATACGTTATACGTTATACGTTATACGTTATACGTTATACGTTATACGTTATACGTTATACGTTATACGTTATACGTTATACGTTATACGTTATACGTTATACGTTATACGTTATACGTTATACGTTATACATTACATGTTATACGTTATACGTTATACGTTATACGTTATACGTTATACGTTATACGTTATACGTTATACGTTATACGTTATACGTTATACGTTATACGTTATACGTTATACGTTATACGTTATACGTTATACGTTATACGTTATACGTTATACGTTATACGTCATACGTTATACGTCATGCGTTATACGTTTTACGTTATACGTTATACGTTATACGTTATACGTTATACGTTATACGTTATACGTTATACGTTATACGTCATGCGTTATACGTTTTACGTTATACGTTATACGTTATACGTTATTCGTTATACGTTATACGTTATACATTACATGTTATACGTTATACGTTATACGTTATACGTTATACGTTATACGTTATACGTTGTACGTTGTACGTTGTACGTTATACGTTATACGTTATACGTTATACGTTATACGTTATACGTTATACGTTATACGTTATACGTTATACGTTATACGTTATACGTTATACGTCATACGTTATACGTTATACGTTATACGTTATACGTTATACGTCATGCGTTATACGTTTTACGTTATTCGTTATACGTTATCCGTTACACGTTATACGTTATACGTTATACGTTATACATTACATGTTATACGTTATACGTTATACGTTATACGTTATACGATATACGTCATAGGTTATACGTTATATGTTATACGTTATACGTTATACGTTATACGTCATAGGTTATACGTTATATGTTATACGTTATACGTTATACGTAATACGTTATACGTTATACGTTATACGTTATACGTCATACGTTATACGTTATACGTTATACGTTATACGTTATGCGTTTTACGTTATTCGTTATATGTTATACGTTATACGATGTGCGTTATACGTTATACGTTATACGTTATACGTTGTACGTTATACGTTATACGTTATACGTTATACGTTATACGTTATACGTTATACGTTATACGTTATACGTTATACGTTATACGTTATACGTTATACGTTATACGTTATACGTCATGCGTTATACGTTTTACGTTATTCGTTATACGTTATCCGTTACACGTTATACGTTATACGTTATACGTTATACGTTATACGTTATACGTTATACGTTATACGTTATACGTTATACGTTATACGTTATACGTTATACGTTATACGTTATACGTTATACGTTATACATTACATGTTATACGTTATACGTTATACGATATACGTTATACGTTATACGTTATACGTTATACGTTATACGTTATACGTTATACGTTATACGTTATACGTTACACGTTATACGTTATACGTTATACGTTATACGTTTTACGTTATACGTTATACGTTATACGTTATACGTCATGCGTTATACGTTTTACGTTATTCGTTATACGTTATCCGTTACACGTTATACGTTATACGTTATACGTTATACGTTATACGTTATACGTTATACGTTATACGTTATACGTTATACGTTATACGTTATACGTTATACGTTATACGTTATACGTTGTACGTTGTACGTTGTACGTTATACGTTATACGTTATACGTTATACGTTATACGTTATACGTTACACGTTATACGTTATACGTTATACGTTATACGTTATACGTTATACGTTGTACGTTATACGTTGTACGTTATACGTTATACGTTATACGTTATACGTTATACGTTATACGTTATACGTTATACGTTATACGTTATACGTTATACGTTATACGTTATACGTTGTACGTTGTACGTTGTACGTTATACGTTGTACGTTATACGTTATACGTTATACGTTATACGTTATACGTTATACGTTATACGTTATACGTTATACGTTATACGTTATACGTTATACGTTATACGTTGTACATTATACGTTATACGTTATACGTTATACGTTATTCGTTATACGTTATACGTTATACATTACATGTTTTACGTTATACGTTATACGTTATACGTTATACGTTATACGTTATACGTTATACGTTATACGTTATACGTTATACGTTATACGTTATACGTTATACGTCATACGTTATACGTCATTCGTAATACGTTATACGTGTTACGTTATACGTTGTACGTTCTACGTTATACGTTATACGTTATACGTTATACGTTATACGTTATACGTTATACGTCATACGTTATACGTTATAGGTGTTACGTTATACGTTATACGTTATACGTTATACGCTATTCGTAATACGTTATACGTGATACGTTATACGTTATACGTTGTACGTTATACGTTATACGTTATACGTTATACGTTATACGTTATTCGTTATACGTTATACGTTATACATTACATGTTTTACGTTACACGTTATACGTTATACCTTATACGTTATACGTTATACGTTATACGTTATACGTTATACGTTATACGTCATACGTTATACGTCATTCGTAATACGTTATACGTGATACGTTATACGTTGTACGTTATACGTTATACGTTATACGTTATACGTTATACGTTATACGTTATACGTTATACGTTATACGTTATACGTTGTACGTTATACGTTATACGTTATACGTTATACGTTATTCGTTATACGTTATACGTTATACATTACATGTTTTACGTTATACGTTATACGTTATACGTTATACGTTATACGTTATACGTTATACGTTATACGTTATACGTTATACGTTATACGTTATACGTTATACGTCATACGTTATACGTCATTCGTAATACGTTATACGTGATACGTTATACGTTGTACGTTCTACGTTATACGTTCTACGTTATACGTTATACGTTATACGTTATACGTTATACGTTATACGTTATACGTTATACGTTATACGTTATACGTTATACGTTATACGTTATACGTTATACGTTATACGTTATACGTTATACGTTATACGTTATACGTTATACGTTATACGTTATACGTTATACGTTATACATTACATGTTATACGTTATACGTTATACGTTATACGTTATACGTTATACGTCATAGGTTATACGTTATATGTTATACGTTATACGTTATACGTTATACGTCATAGGTTATTCGTTATATGTTATACGTTATACGTTATACGTAATACGTTATACGTTATACGTTATACGTTATACGTCATACGTTATACGTTATACGTTATACGTTATACGTTATGCGTTTTACGTTATTCGTTATATGTTATACGTTATACGATGTGCGTTATACGTTATACGTTATACGTTATACGTTGTACGTTATACGTTATACGTTATACGTTATACGTTATACGTTATACGTTATACGTTATACGTTATACGTTATACGTTATACGTTATACGTTATACGTTATACGTTATACGTCATGCGTTATACGTTTTACGTTATTCGTTATACGTTATCCGTTACACGTTATACGTTATACGTTATACGTTATACGTTATACGTTATACGTTATACGTTATACGTTATACGTTATACGTTATACGTTATACGTTATACGTTATACGTTATACGTTATACGTTATACATTACATGTTATACGTTATACGTTATACGTTATACGTTATACGTTATACGTTATACGTTATACGTTATACGTTATACGTTATACGTTATACGTTATACGTTACACGTTATACGTTATACGTTATACGTTATACGTTTTACGTTATACGTTATACGTTATACGTTATACGTCATGCGTTATACGTTTTACGTTATTCGTTATACGTTATCCGTTACACGTTATACGTTATACGTTATACGTTATACGTTATACGTTATACGTTATACGTTATACGTTATACGTTATACGTTATACGTTATACGTTATACGTTATACGTTATACGTTGTACGTTGTACGTTGTACGTTATACGTTATACGTTATACGTTATACGTTATACGTTACACGTTATACGTTATACGTTATACGTTATACGTTATACGTTATACGTTATACGTTGTACGTTATACGTTATACGTTATACGTTATACGTTATACGTTATACGATATACGTTATACGTTATACGGTCATACGTTATACGTTATACGTTATACGTTTTACGTTGTACGTTGTACGTTATACGTTATACGTTATACGTTATACGTTATACGTTATACGTTATACGTTATACGTTATACGTTATACGTTATACGTTATACGTTATACGTTATACGTTATACGTTATACGTTGTACGTTATACATTATACGTTATACGTTATTCGTTATACGTTATACGTTATACATTACATGTCATACGTTATACGTTATACGTTATACGTTATACGTTATACGTTATACGTTGTACGTTATACGTTATACGTTATACGTTATACGTTATACGTTATACGTTATACGTTGTACGTTATACGTTATACGTTATACGTTATTCGTTATACGTTATACGTTATACATTACATGTCATACGTTATACGTTATACGTTATACGTTATACGTTATACGTTATACGTTATACGTTATACGTTATTCGTTATACGTTATCCGTTACACGTTATACGTTATACGTTATCCGTTACACGTTATACGTTATACGTTATACGTTATACGTTATACGTTATACGTTATACGTTATACGTTATACGTTATACGTTATACGTTATACGTTATACGTTATACGTTATACGTTATACGTTATACGTTATACGTCATACGTTATACGTCATTCGTAATACGGTATACGTGATACGTTATACGTTGTACGTTATACGTTATACGTTATACGTTATACGTTATACGTTATACGTTATACGTTATGCGTTATACGTTATACGTTATACGTTATACGTTATACGTTATACGTTATACGTTATACGTTATACGTTATACATTATACGTTATACGATATACGTTATACGTTATGCGTTATGCGTTCTTCGTTATACGTTATACGTGATACGTTATACGTTGTACGTTATACGTTATACGTTATACGTTATACGTTATACGTTATACGTTATACGTTATACGTTATACGTTATACGTTATACGTTGTACGTTATACGTTATACGTTATACGTTATACGTTATTCGTTATACGTTATACGTTATACATTACATGTTTTACGTTATACGTTATACGTTATACGTTATACGTTATACCTTATACGTTATACGTTATACGTTATACGTTATTCGTCATACGTTATACGTCATTCGTAATACGGTATACGTGATACGTTATACGTTGTACGTTATACGTTATACGTTATACGTTATACGTTATACGTTATACGTTATACGTTATGCGTTATACGTTATACGTTATACGTTATACGTTATACGTTATACGTTATACGTTATACGTTATACGTTATACGTTATACGTTATACGTTATACGTTATACATTATACGTTATACGATATACGTTATACGTTATGCGTTATGCGTTCTTCGTTACACGTTATACGTTATTCGGTATGCGTTACACGTTATACGTTATACGTTATACGTTATACGTTATACGTTATACGTTATACGTTATACGTTATACGTTATACGTTATACGTTACACGTTATACGTTATACGTTATACGTTATACGTTATACGTTATACGTTATACGTTGTACGTTGTACGTTGTACGTTATACGTTATACGTTATACGTTATACGTTATACGTTATACGTTATACGTTATACGTTATACGTTATACGTAATACGTTATACGTTATACGTTATACGTTATACGTTGTACGTTATACGTTATACGTTATACGTTATTCGGTATACGTTATACGTTATACATTACATGTTATACGTTATACGTTATACGTTATACGTTATACGTCATACGTTATACGTTATACGTTGTTTGTTATACGTTATACGTTATACGTTATTCGTTATACGTTATACGTTATACGTTATACGTCATAAGTTATACGTTATACGTTATACGTTATACGTTATACGTTATGCGTTATACGTCCTACGATATTCGTTATACGTTATACGTTATTAGTTATACGTTATACGTTATACGTTATACGTTATACGTCATAGGTTATACGTTATACGTTATGCGTTATACGTTATACGTTATACGTTATACGTTATACGTTATACGTTATACGTTATACGTTATACGTTGTACGTTATACGTTATACGTTATACGTTATACGTTATTCGTTATACGTTATACTTTATACATTACATGTTATACGTTATACGTTATACGTTATACGTTATACGTTATACGTTATACGTTATACGTATTACGTTATACGTTATACGTTATAGGTTATACGTTATACGTTGTACGTTATACGTTATACGTTATACGTTATTCGTTATACGTTATACGTTATACATTACATGTTATACGTTATACGTTATACGTTATACGTTATACGTTATACGTTATACGTTATACGTTGTTTGTTATACGTTATACGTTATACGTTATTCGTTATACGTTATACGTTATACGTTATACGTCATAAGTTATACGTTATACGTTATACGTTATACGTTATACGTTATGCGTTATACGTCCTACGATATTCGTTATACGTTATACGTTATTAGTTATACGTTATACGTTATACGTTATACGTTATACGTCATAGGTTATACGTTATACGTTATGCGTTATACGTTATACGTTATACGTTATACGTTATACGTTATACGTTATACGTTATACGTTATACGTTATACGTTATACGTTATACGTTATACGTTATACGTTATACGTTATACGTTATACGTTATACGTTATACGTTATACGTTATACGTTATACGTTATACGTTATACGTTATACGTTATACGTTATACGTTATACGTTATACGTTATACGTTATACGTTATACGTTATTCGTTATACGTTATACGTTATACATTACATGTTATACGTTATACGTTATACGTTATACGTTATACGTTATACGTTATACGTTATACGTTATACGTTATACGTTATACGTTATACGTTATGCGTTATACGTTATACGTTCTACGTTATACGTTGTACGTTATACGTTATACGTTATACGTTATACGTTATTCGTTATACGTTATACGTTATACATTACATGTTTTACGTTATACGTTATACGTTATACGTTATACGTTATACGTTATACGTTATACGTTATACGTTATACGTTATACGTTATACGTTATACGTCATACGTTATACGTCATTCGTTATACGTTATACGTTATACGTTATACGTTGTACGTTATACGTTATACGTTATACGCTATACGTTATTCGTTATACGTTATACGTTATACATTACATGTTTTACGTTATACGTTATACGTTATACGTTATACGTTATACGTTATACCTTATACGTTATACGTTATACGTTATACGTTATACGTCATACGTTATACGTCATTCGTAATACGTTACACGTGATACGTTATACGTTGTACGTTATACGTTATACGTTATACGTTATACGTTATACGTTATACGTTATACGTTATGCGTTATACGTTATACGTTATACGTTATACGTTATACGTTATACGTTATACGTTATACGTTATACGTTATACGTTATACGTTATACGTTATACGTTATACGTTATACGTTATACATTATACGTTATACGATATACATTATACGTTATGCGTTATGCGTTCTTCGTTACACGTTATACGTTATTCGGTATGCGTTACACGTTATACGTTATACGTTATACGTTATACGTTATACGTTATACGTTATACGTTATACGTTATACGTTATACGTTATACGTTATACGTTACACGTTATACGTTGTACGTTATACGTTATACGTTATACGTTATACGTTATACGTTGTACGTTGTACGTTGTACGTTATACGTTATACGTTATACGTTATACGTTATACGTTATACGTTATACGTTATACGTTATACGTTATACGTTACGTTATACGTTATACGTTATACGTTATACGTTGTACGTTATACGTTATACGTTATACGTTATTCGTTATACGTTATACGTTATACATTACATGTTATACGTTATACGTTATACGTTATACGTTATACGTTATACGTTACACGTTATACGTTGTTTGTTATACGTTATACGTTATACGTTATTCGTTATACGTTATACGTTATACGTTATACGTCATAAGTTATACGTTATACGTTATACGTTATACGTTATACGCTATGCGTTATACGTCCTACGATATTCGTTATACGTTATACGTTATTAGTTATACGTTATACGTTATACGTTATACGTCTATACGTTATACGTTATACGTTATACGTTATACGTTATACGTTATACGTTATACGTTATACGTTATACGTTATACGTTATACGTTATACGTTATACGTTATACGTTATACGTTATACGTTATACGTTATACGTTATACGTTATACGTTATACGTTATACGTTATACGTTATACGTTATACGTTATACGTTATACGTTATACGTTATACGTTATACGTTATACGTTATACGTTATACGTTATACGTTATACGTTATACGTTATACGTTATACGTTATACGTTATACGTTATACGTTATACGTTATACGTTATACGTTATACGTTATACGTATACGTTATACGTTATACGTTATACGTTATACTTATCGTTATACGTTATACGTTATACGTTATACGTTATACGTTATACGTTATACGTTACGTTATACGTTATACGTTATACGTTATACGTTATACGTTATACGTTATACGTTATACGTTATACGTTATACGTTATACGTTATACGTTATACGTTATACGTTATACGTAATACGTTATACGTTATACGTTATACGTTATACGTTGTACGTTATACGTTATACGTTATACGTTATTCGTTATACGTTATACGTTATACATTACATGTTATACGTTATACGTTATACGTTATACGTTATACGTTATACGTTACACGTTATACGTTGTTTGTTATACGTTATACGTTATACGTTATTCGTTATACGTTATACGTTATACGTTATACGTCATAAGTTATACGTTATACGTTATACGTTATACGTTATACGC